>NW_028258153.1:20600000-20777500 GCF_053883595.1 Heterocephalus glaber
AAGCCTTCTTTGCCTTGTGCCAGTCAAGTGCATTTTTTGTCAGTTCCAGACAAACTTACATAATTATTTCTGTCACCTCAGGATGATTTTTCCCTCTAAGTCACTACAAATGAGGCAAGAAGCAGGTGCTTCTTGCCCTCGCTACACGGGTTTTGAGCATCCACAGCTCACAACATAAGCAGCAGGCACATCCTATGTGCATGCATTTGCGCTCTATGTGAGCATGTGCTAGGGAGAGTGCCCCAGGTGTTATAAAAGCAGTGGGAGGCAAGGGAAGACGATACAGTAGGCCTGGCATCATTAAGATGGCATCCTGGCCTCGGGGAATTGCACACTCCCTTTATTCTCCTCTCTCACTTCCCAGCTCAGAGTCTGTTTCTGGCCTGATGATGCGAAAATGGTATTGGGAACTGCAATTACAGGTTAAGGGTGTGATGACTATTGGAGAGCCTTTGAGCTGTCTCTCTAACAGTGCTCCTATTTTCAGTCTAGGATCTACAACACTTTTAACCTGACGGCAGACATAGATATTAGAGCACAGTCTCCGGATTAGTTTATTCTGCTGTGATCGGAGACACGTCAGGATTTTATTTAAAGGTGTTATTTTTGTGGGTGTTTATGGCTAAGATACTGAGTATTTTTTCCTTATCCCTCCTCCTTTTTCAGCCAGTGGCTCTGTGGGCATGAGTAGAATTGCAGCTCATAGACACAAAAATTGAATGCTCTCTGTGCTCTGTGCTGCACTTCAACTGTATTGTGCCTGAGCTTGAATAAAATGCCTCATATTCTGTCACATGAGTAGCAGAAGCTGGTGAGAATTGTTTGATGTTCTTTCAGTGCTTGGGTAAAGCTAATTGATTTTTCTACAGGTAATCGATTTCCATCTCTTTTAGATATTATTATTATTCCCCTAATGATATGCTTATTTATTCCTTCAACTAATATTTATTGAGTGCTGCACTAGAGCTGAAGTAGGAAGAACAGTTGGGAGGTTATTGCATTAGTCAAACAAAGAGGCAATGGTGGCTTAGACTAGGAGGTGGTAGTGGAGGCAGGGAAGAGAACATACATTTAAGGTGTACTTCAGAGAACTGACAAGAGGAACTATGGGCTACAATAGTGAATAATACAAACAAAATTCCTCTTCTCTCTTGCATGAAGGTTATATTGCAATGGAGAAGAAAGATAACAAATAACTATATGCATATAAAACACACTATTAAATAATCTCTAGGAAAGAAAAGGGTAATGTACTGGGGGGAGTGGGTGACTATTAAAATTGGGTGGTCATGGATGGTTTCCCATTAGGATGAAGCTGAAGGTTGAGAAGAAGCCAGACAGCCAAGGAGCTGGGGAAGCCTGGTGCAGGCAGATGGAAGAGCCTATGTGCTGGTCCCAGGGCAGGCTGAGCTTGGCATATCTTAGGAATTGTCAGAAGGCCACTGGCTTGGAACTGTCCATGGGGTGGTTGGGGCAGGAAGTGTGATCTGGCTGGAATCACCACATTCATGTAAAGCTGAAAAGCTGAATGTAGTGTTTAGATTTTATTTTAAATGAAACTAGAACCCAGTGAAAATTTCAGTATAGTGTATCAGATGAGATATGAGTTTTTTGTTTGAAAATATTCCTTTAGCCAATCTGTTAAAAAATGCAGTGGGAGGGGAGCTAAGTTGAGATAGAGATCAACTGAGAAGCTTTTGCAATGGTTCCAGCCATGGGTGGTAGTGGCATGGACAGAGGTTGTACCAGTGAGGACAGGAAACGGGATGCATTCAAGCCATATTTCAGAGGTAAGTTAACAAAACTTGGTGGTTTCCGGGATGTTAGGAGTAGGTCAAGGAATAGAAAGAGGAAAGGAAAATGTTTCTAGCTTATGTAATTGGGTGGAAAGTGGCACCATTTAATACAATGAAAACTGAGGCAGATCAGAAGTTAAAATATTTCTTTCTTTCCACTTTGCATGTTGCATTTTCTATCATATTACATATTCAGTGATGGAGTACTGGGAAGACTACTGGATTGAGAGCTGGGAGATACATGCTTCTATCCAGCTGCTGGCATGACCTCAACAAATTCATGCCTTGGTTGCCTCATTACTGCTGGTGATTTCAACAGATCTACCATGTTTTGAATTTCCTACCAATTTCAATACTACCTATAGCACCAAATGCAGAACAAGGGATACTAATCCTAGGGCTGAATATCAATCTGTAATAATGGTACCACCTGGAAAGTCAAATTCTTTGGTATCAAAACTAATAATAGCTGTTACTCAGCTGTAAAAGCACTGGAAAAATTCTCAATGATACAAAATCAGACAATTTGCTAGATTTTATTTTTTTTAAGTACCTAAATCTGTGGCAATGTATTATGGGTCACTGTTTAGTCATAGCCATCATATACTTTTTATTAATTGATTTGCATAAAACAAGGCTTTAAAGTTTCTTGCATTTGTAGAGTGTATCTGTACATAGTCTTTTGTCTCTGGAAGCCTCAATAATATTTTACAAAGGCATTTTGAAAAGTTTAAAGTGTTGTGCAAATACATGATGGTATTAACATTGACCTGTCAACTGATTAGGTGCTGTGTAAGGAGAAATTTACTTCTGTGGTAGGTACTACTTAAAATTCCAGGAACTGTTTGGAGTTTAAATCCTTACACCCTGACAGCGCTGTTTTGTATCGTGGCCCTAGGGCACTAGACATGTCCATCTGGTGACTGACCTCGCCCGCTGAAGGAACAATCCTATGCTGGTGACTGGTGATGTCCTGGTTACAGATCACTGACTCACAAGAGGGATCCTACCCAAAGGCATGAATCCATGGATTGGCTGGCAACTTGTGATGCACACAAACAACATGAACTCCTAGAACTACTAAATGCTTGCTTTGAGGAATTTGGACTGGAAAATTCTGAGGAAATAGCAAAGTGGTTGGTAGTGGGAATTGAAAAATAACATAGGGAGAACCCAGAAGGTCAAGTCAGGACAACTGCAAATTCGTTATAAAGTTGTATAAATTTTGAGTAAATAGAAGCAATGTGGTATGGACCTCACCACTCAGCCTCCTGAAATAGCTCTCATAAAAATTCCCAGGGCCCCAGGGATCACCATTTCTAACAAGATCTCAGTTCTCATTTTCCTCAACCTTGTTGCAGGTTTGGATATTTTTGTGTTTTCTCTTTGAAACTCCCTTCTCCCCTAACCTTTTGATCCCCCACTTCTGTCTATATCCTTATTTCTTTTGGGACCTCATCTACTGCCTTGTAAGTCACTATATGGAGATTATTCAAGCTATATTCTTTGGATAAACTCAAGGCCACAGTCTTCCAATTCCTTGATTGTCATAATCGGCCCCTACATTATTTCTCAGAACCTCAAAATTTTCCCATCCAAAGTGAAACTTATTTCTTTGCCACCCTTGCTTCATTTTTCTGGGATACTCTATTCTTCTACCAGTACAAACTTTAAATCATAACATTGTCATTGACTTAACTTTCTTTGTCACTCTATGTAGTGCCTTTCTCAAATAATGACATTTGAAACTAGTCACCTAGTTCAAGACACTTATATATCTTTATCTCTATCTATCTATTATTTATCTATCTATATCTATCTACCTATCTCACATATATGTTCATATAAATATGTCCACACATATAGTACACATCTATCTATATATATCTACATTTTATATATAAAGATATATATGTATATATATTTTCATATATATGTATATATTTTTATATATATATACATGCAGATTGATTCTCTGCAACATATCTTGAATATCTTCATGTCATCCTCTTTCCATTCTCACTGATAGCTAGCCTTTTCCTTAATCAGATAATCTGTTTTGCACTCTTCAAGATCTATCTTAAATAGCTCTTTCATGTTGTGTTATAAATCACTGACTATCTTCCCAATCATGTAGTCATTCTCTAAAGGAAGAAAGTCTTAAATATTCTGGATCCTATCACTCCCTAACCCTAAAACAGAGGGGTGGCACAATTTCTTCCACGTAGGAGGTACTGAATACATACTTGTTGAGTTATATAAAGGAACTTGACTGAGTTCCTTTTTCAAATAATAACATTTGAAACTAATTCCCTTGACTCTTTATCTGTAATTTTAAGCTAGTGAACTGTTTTTCCTTTGCCAAATACATACCTTTGTATTTGGCTTATTCTAGAAGTCTGCTCTATTAACACCTACTTGCAATCCTCAATCTTCTATTAAAACTTTTAATGTGTGCAAGCTTATTCAAGCAGGGAAAATTGTCAATTGTAGTGAAGTAAAAATAGGTCTTGTGAGAGTCATTTTATCTTGGGCATGTCATATGGTTAAGGCTTCAAGGAAGAAAACATATTCTTGGCTTACAGCAAAGAAGTTTAGTAATGAAAAGAAAAAAATCTTGAAGGGGTGGGCAGGGGAAGAAGGCAGGGATGTTCTTTAGAAAATAGCTTGATGGAGATGAGGCCATTAGGATGACATGGAGCCTGGCTTGCCACTTGCCCTTCTTTGGAGGCTTTAATTGGGATTGTGAGCATTCTCAAAAATGGTAAGTTGTCAACACTGATTAAAATAGAACCATTTATCCTGGAAACTTCTACGTCAGATATTTTTAAACCTTGTTCTCACCACGGTTCACAGAAAGAAGAAGTTACACATTCCTGCTGGAAGGGGCAACTGAACTAGAGTTAGTTATTGATGAATATTCCCAGAATTAACCCAAAGGGGTAGTGTTGGACTATCTAAAGTTGCTCACAATATAGATATTTTGTGATTCTTCTCTTTCTGTAGTAAGATTAATCTATGGAATCTGAGTCTCAGTCAGACTCCCCACGGAGAAGATTCAGAACTTCCTGCACCACAAGAGCTACTCCTGTCTTCTGCAGGCTTAGCCTGTTCCATACCTGTCTAGAGCAGCTGCTTCTAGACTGTTCCTACAAGGGTTCAGAGCCACATTGTGGGCCATGGGGAGAGACGCTAGTGGTTGGGCAGGCAAGTCCCCCACCTCACCCATGGGAGTTTCACTTTGTCTGTTTGATACAAATTTTTGTTTGAAGAGAGAGCTCTGCTGCTTAAAAATATATATATAAAATCATAGATCCAGTGGCTTGTGAAGTAACCTGTACCTTTTCACTTCTACAGCAAGCCTTCTAGGATCAGGTGGAACTAGTGAGGGTTGTGCTGGAAATATGACCCAGAAGCTTGCATGTTTAGCTATCTCTAGTCTCATCACTAAATGAAAATTTTCTAACACTTTTTTAGAATATTGTAACATAGGCAGTTCCTCTGCCACTAGGGTATTAGAAAGCCAAGAAAGTTTTGGAGAATTTTACACACAGCCTATTGTCATCACAGGCATCAGTTATGAGCAAAATGTTTGGGTTTGTTGGAAGAGAATTTTTTATTTTATTTTATTTATATTTTATCAGAGTTATTTACTTGGAGTTTTATTTGCAGGAGAGTTGGGAAAGAATAGAAAGAAATATAAAGTTGGATAGTAATAATATATCTGGGATAGAGAATAAAGTACTGTATAGGGAAGAGTGAGGGAAACAAAAATTATGCCTTCTTATCTGATTAAATGCTTTGTCACTTATAAGGCAATTTAATATGTATTATTTTGCTTGAATAAATAGATATCTTATGTGCTGCAGCTGGAAGTAGGAAAGAGTGGGTCTTTCATTTTCTTTTCTCTCTGCTAAGTCTAACTATAAACACTTGTCTGGTTGGTCTCTTTTGCATCCAGGCTCAAAAGCTGTTGGAGAATCAAAGTCTTGGCCTATGAAAAATTCATTTGTCCAACTTCAACTTGGCCATTGTCTCATTTCAGTAACCATATTTATCCTTCTCTTGCACACTCCAAGGCTGCCTTTCTGTATCAGGTCTGGACTTTTTTCTTTCCCCATTGTAGGAAGTGAATGGCAGTCCCCCCAAAACATACATGTACATGCTGTAATTCATGGAATCTGTAAATGTTGCCTTATTCCAGAAAGGCTACAATCAAATTAAGTACCCTGAGATGAAGTCGTGCTGGATTATCTGGGTGAGCTCTAAATCCAATGACAAGTGAGAAAGAGAAAATTTGAGACACATACACTGAGAAGTCCATGTGAAGACAAAGGCAGAGACTGAAATAATGCAGCCACGAGGAAGAAATCCCAACAGCCACCAGAACCTGGAGACAACAAGGAAAGAAAGGCCTTCAGAAGTAACAAATCCTCGAAAACAGTTCGACTTTAGATTTCTGCCCTCCAGAACTGTCAGAGAATAAAATCCTGTTGTTTTGTAACAGTTTACGATAGTCCTTTACAACAGCCCTGAGATCCGGACACACTTAAGTTCCTGCACTTTGCATCCTTCTTAGCAATGGATGGCCTTGACTTCTACTTTTCTGAAGGTAATGAGGTCATCCTCTAAAATAAATACACACTCACCTTTTCCTTTATTTTTACCTACCTATTTCACATCCTAGATCATTTAATCATTTATTTCTTCTTCCTAGTTTATCTAAGACAAAGGTGCCCATCCCTCCTTTCTTTACCAAAGCTGAATTCTCCATCCTTGCTCCTGATTCCGTCCCTTCTTGAGTCTTGAGAGCCCTGAGCTTCACTTGCTCAGCCTTCTCAGGATAAGAGGAACAGAAAGGGTCTAAGTCTGTAGGCATTTCCTAGATGTGCAGAGCCAAGAGGAACCATGGCAGGAAGAGAAGTCTAAGTTAAGGGTAAATCAGAAGAGTAGATAAAGTCAGGACCAGGGAGTAAAGCAGAAGGGTTAGTCAGTGGGATCACCAAACTAGAAGAAGAGAAGAGTGGAGAAATCATGAAAGGACTGAAACTAAGTAGAAAAGAATACTCCATTGTGAGTGTAAGCCATTCTAGTTAACTTCTTACTTTATAGAAATTTATCTCTTTCCTTCATTTTCTATCCTCTCCTCAACTTCATTTCCTCCTGCCTGTAGATATGTTCTTCTTTTCTTTAATCTGAAAGTGTACTTAAATTTTCTAACTGCTTGCAATGAACATAGCACTGCCTGCCCCACCTCACCCCACTCCCTTCTGTTTTGGAGGAATTAGTAATCTCTTTTCTTTTGGAGACTACTTTGTCTCTTGTGCTTTCTTACATGGCCCAACCTCACTGACAATGGTAAGTGATCATTCAGTCCTGTTCTGGGATTCTTAACATTGAAACTAAGGAAATTTCTTTGGTAATAAGCCAGGATGGAAGAGTTACCAACCATAATGTGCATAAGAAGGTAATCTTCTCTACTATGAATAAGAAGGTAGTCTACAGTAAGAAAAAATAAAGCCAATACAGTAAGTCCCTGACTTATGAACATTCGAGTTGTGAACTGTCATAGATAAGAATGGACCTGCATTAGGAACATTTGTAGATGCAAACAAATCATGGAAGTAGCTTGTATGTCTGCCAGACATTATCACAGTTGTGCTTCTGTGTGCTTACTGTACAGTGTGATAGTGTAAGGTAGTACAGTGCTCAATCAGAGCTCTAGGATGTCCAGAAGCAAGAGGAAAAGCAGTGGTGATGTGGAGGGGACTGCTAGGAAGCACACAGCAATATACACTGTATATCTATGTCAAAAGTGTATGAGACTCACTTTGTCAGACTTACAAACAAATCCGACTTACAAACATTCTCCTGGAGTGGAACTTGTTTGCAAGTTGAGGACTTACTGTACTCAAAGAAATGTAGAGATGCAACACGGAAATAAGAGTTCCAGGAGTAATGTACCCTTTGGTTAGGTCATCACTGAAGTTACCACACCCCTCGCCTACCTATGGTTTGAACAGTTGAACCAGTACAGTAACCCTACTGCCTATACCTGCTCAAGTTCAGTTTTTATCACCAGGAAACTAAAAAGGCTCTGACCAAGAAGACTGCCTTTCAAGCTCCCAACAGTCTCTTGTTCTCAGTGACTACCATCTTCCATGATCTCTCATAGCTACTGTCTTCATTTCAGAGTTCAAGCCAAATTTAAGAGCCTTCCTTTGTTCTTGATATTATTTTCAATAGTATTTGATTATTTCTTTTCAAATCTGCTCAGGTCTTCAGGGTCTCTTACACTGTACTATTCTATTCGCTCACATCTTTCCCTCTTTTTTCAGGGGCTTGTTTTCTTTCTGACCTCTAAATATTAGTATTCCCTAAAGGTTAGGTGATGATGTCCTGTTACACCATTTCTGCTTCCTAATTCAATCACAAGGGCACATTCAGTAACATGCATTTTCTCTTGTTCAGCTCTCTGAGATTGACTATAATCTAAACTTGTAGCTCAAACTTGTTGAATATGTCCAAGAGCCAGAGGAGCTGAGTGATTCACCCAAGGCTGCCCAGCTGGACAATACTACCTTGTTTTCTGGAAAGTTTCCCCTGACACTTCCATAATGACATTTTAAAAATTCTTAGCACATTGTGCACTGATCTATATTATTGTTGTTTATGCTTCCTACATTAGTGCTTTATTATTTATATTGTTCTGTTGCTGTATATGTGGCCAGACTGCAGGAAGTTGTTATTTCATCATTTTGACCATAGGAATATATGGAATCATATTTATGAACACAATCATTTAAATCATAATTGTATTACCATTTTCTAAGACAGTGTTTTTGAATCAAACCATATTAAGCTAATTTCATTATTTAATCAATTTTCTATATAAATCATTTAAACAATTTCTATTTTTCTATTTTCCTTTAACCAAAATTATTTTTTCCAAGATCAATTCTTTCTCATGAATTTTACAATGAAGATTTGATTTAGATCATCAAGGTTTTTCCCCAAACATATCAAATGCTACCTATTATACTTTCTTCTGTTATGAGTTTTCTTTTATGACCTTCACTTCTACCATGAATAATTGCCCAGGGTCGAAAGTTTGTTTAGAAGATGTGGTTCTTCCTTTACCTTTTAGACAAGGATGAATTTTTCCATAGGCAGTTTTAGCCATTGTCTATTTTATATCAGTTACTTCAACCAAGTCTATTTCTTTTCAGATCCATTTTTTGAATTTTAAATATTTCCAATAAAATTTATTCTTTAGCCATTTTTTATTTGATAATGAATTTTACTGTTTCCAAGTTTTAGCCATTGTCAACTACGTTCTGTGGGATTTTCTCTATGTTGTTTTAATTAGAAATTACACAGTGAATAAAAATGTGTATTTTGCTAATTCAGTCACAAGTAACAAGGAAGTTCCTACTAGTCACTTCATTTAGGCACTTGGGATATATTTGTGGAAGCAGATAAGCTTGTCCTTTTATGTGATTTCCTTCCTAGTGTGGGCTAGAAGACAGCATACAAATAAATGGGTAAAAGAATTTCATACTGAAATAAGGGCTGTGAACAAAATTAGATGGCATAATAATATGGCCATGACAGGTTAAAAGAGTACAGTAGATTGGGGTGTGCAGAAAGTTCTCTCTGCAGAGGTAATCTTTGAGCTGAGACCAGAATGACAAGATGACAAGCATAGAATATTAATCTAAACTGTCACATTGCTAAAATTATTTAAAACATATGTCCATGAACCCCTAAATATATTGTATGCCACTTTCCCATGCCACATGAAGACCAAGGAGCAAGGTATGGAATAGAATAGTAGAATTGAAACATCCTATTCTTTGCATATTGCTTTCTTGCTCATGGCCATATCTAGTAAGAATTAAATAATGTAAATGAAAATGTTTTGCCAGGCTGGTAAGAGAATACGCATATTTTTGATCCTTAAGTCATTTAATATTTGTGTTACAGCTTTTCTATAAAAATATCACATACATATGCCTTGTATGCTAGTTTTGCATTTTTCCCCAGTGTGGATGATGTAGGATCTCTTCTCTGAGACTGAAAAATCAGTTATGGGAACATGCTTCATCTTATTCTTTTTTGTTGTGCCATTGAGTACTAGAAATTCAAAAAATACACATGGATTGATGGCTCCTAAAGATTTTCTATCATCAAATATAAATGAGGTTTTATATATCCATTTTCTGATGAAAATTAGAATTTAAAACACTGAAATAGTTCTTCCAACAATCACAGGGAGTTCTAATCACTTGAATTCAAGCACATCTCTGAAATGGGCATTTGTAGACCTTTCTCTTTCAGTGAGATTGGCTTTATTTATTTATTTTTTAAGAGAGGAAATGATTATTGAAGAATAAGAATGAGAAATAGGAATAGCTTCTGAGAGACAGGAGGGGTCCCAAGTAGGTTGCTCCCAAGGCCTTTTCTCTGAGAATGTTTTATAGAGCAAAGTCACAAGGTTGGTACAACATAGGTCAAACTATAATCAACCAAGATTACAAGTATAGCTGCTGCTTAGCTAATATTGATCCAATAGGGAAGCAGGGCATGTAGCAAGGGCATATGGATGAGATCATTAACCTTGGTGGATAATCTATAGTCTTAGTCTTATCTTCTTAGTAGTCTTAGTCTTAGTCTTAGTGGGCCAGAGATGATGGTCTACCCCTAGTGAGGTAATGGTCTGTTTATATGGGAAATCCCAAAAGGGTGGTACCAATTACAGCATAATCTTAACCTTCCATTCACCCTTAGGGGGAGATATGTAAATCAGGCCATTGTCACTTTAATCTCAAATTTTGCCTTCTTCAGATTCACTGCCAGCCTCAGTTTTGATGTGTTCTCATCTTCTGCATTGACTCCCTCAAGGGCCTGTCCCTATCTGACTGCCTATTAATTTCCATCTAATTTAGCTGTCTATAATATTCTCTCCTCTAAAATGTACCAATAGATGTTTTGCTTAAAAAACTTAAAATTAAAAGAAAGGGGTAGGAAAAAAACCTTCTCTCCTCTGAAGAGCTATCCCTAACTGGGGCCAGGGGAGAAGTGGTGAAGTTTCAATCTAGGTGTTTTGAACTGAGAAGGGTCGGTGTAGTGGAGACTGCAGTCAGGGGCCTTCTCCAGAGAGCTAATCTGATGGGCCTTGGATGGAAGTCATGTTTCAGTGTAGCAGTTATGAACTCCCTTTATAAGGTTGATCTAGTGGATCTGGGTAAAAGGAGTCTAGCACCTTTGTCATTCATTCCATCTGTGTGATCACTTGGAGTTTGGCAGCCTCTAGGTGAGAATAAACAAATTTTCCAAGAGATTAAAGCATGAGCACTAGAATGGGAAGCCAGACACTGCTTTTAAGGGACTGAAATAGTGACTATAACCAGCTAGCTCTTAGACCCCTCTACTGATGGAGGTTATCTATAAGTCTGATATTTCTTTGTCACCAGTCCCTCTACTTTTAGCTGTAAAAAGATGGAGAGTTTGGTGGTTTTGAAGGACAATTTTAGCTGAGGGAATTAAAGACTCTTGCTGAGCTTATATAGCTTTCACTGTAGCTTTCTAGCCTCACTGAACCATAACAGTGGTCAGCTACAGGTGTAGCTGGAAACTGACAGTAGGGGTCAGTAATTGGAGCCCCTTTCCATATCTAGTCTTTATTGCTATGGTAATATTCTTATACATCTTTTGGTTATTCTTTTCTGCTGGATGTTTAAGATCAAGTTAAATTGAGACCTGTGTTCATCAAAATCTCTCACTATATATCAAGGTCATCAGACATCACTTTTGGAACCATGTACAGAGACTGGCTTTAGGATGGTGGAACTTTTCTTACAAAGTGACATTAAATCATTGTTTTTTTTCCAAATAGGAAGGGTATCTGGATGAAGGGACTTGCCAAACAAGAGTGAGAGGAGAGCAAACAGCTGTTCACACAAAGATTGAAGCAGTCATGCCCATCTGTAGTTTAAATGACAGTTATGGTCATGCTTTCCCACAAGACCTAATGGTCAATACTCTTTTTCCTGTCCAAGGCCCACATGGCTACATAATGATAATAAGGAGCCATGGAATCTCAGCTGTATCTTCCTTTGAAAGACACAGGGGTTGGTCTTTCCTGCTTCCCCTCCTCCCTTTCCATCCTGTGATGTGTAAATATGCATATTCACACCCACTAACACTGCTAACTTTGAGCAAGTATAGGTTTTGTTTAGAGATCCTATTTTAAACAAACAGATGAAGAGCACATAATATTTTTATTCCTCAAAATCTGGACTACTTAGCATTACCATTGAATCATTGAAAGAGCTCCAAGGAAAACTGTATAATGTAGTATATTCTGCCAATACTGAATTTTTTTATATAGAATCAAAAAAATGTGCTAAAAATAAATAAATAAAAGCCAGCTATCTACCCAGGAGTCTAGATTTATGTAGTGTGCTGTCATCTGAAGCAATAGTGACAACAATACAGTACATAAACCACGTTGGTGTTGCACTCACAATTGCTGGGGATTTAGTTCAGTGGTTTCACTGTCTGCTGCGCAAGCACAAGGACCCAAGTTCAATCTCCAGTACCAAAAAAAAACAACAAACAAACAAAATAAGTCACAATAAATACCACATTCTGGAGAAAGGATAGCATTTGAGCAACAAACCAATTACTGTGAGGGCTTGGGTAAGTCACTTATTCCCTAAATTTTCACATTATCTTTGTACACCAGAATACCATATATTTATCTAATCATTCATTCAACAAATATCTTTTGAGTATCTACCATGTACCAGTGATATTCAAAAAACTGAGAATATAAAGATAAAAGTGTGAACATGGTGGCACACACTTGTAATTCCAGTACTCTAAGAGGCTGAGGCAAAAAGATAACAAGTTTGAGCCCAGCCTGGGCAACTTCCCAATTTAGCAAGACCCCAGCTCAAAATAGAAGTCTGTGAAAAGGGGCTAAGGATGTATCTCAGTGCAAAGGACCTGGATTCAATCCCCACTACCACAGGAAGAGAAGAAAAAGATTAAAATGTGCCTGAAAACCATCATTTGTTAGTAAGACAATCACACAAATGGTAATATTATACTATATTGAATATCACACTCTCTGTATTGGTTTTCAATTGCTGCTATAATGAAGTGCCACAACCCAGTGGCTTTAAACAACACAAATGTATTCTTCTACAGTTTTGAATTCAAGTCTTTAAATTAATGTATTGAAAAGGCCATGTTCATTCTGGAGGTTTTGAAGGAGAATTCATTTCCATGTCTCTCTTAGCTTCCAGAGGTGGCCTGCACTCCTCGGCTCACAGCCTCATCTCCCAACTTTAGATCACAGGGCATGAATCTCTGGTTCAATCATCACATCTCCTTTTTCAGATTTTGGGTCTTTTGCTTCTTCCCCCCCCGCCAAAATTTTTTTATTATATTGGGCCCACCTCAATAATGCAAGATTATCTCCCCATCTCAAGATCCTTTACTTAATCATGTCTACAAAGTCCATTCTGCAATGTAAGATAGCACACTCACAGGCTCTGAGGTTTAAAACATTGACATCATTGGAGGGCCATTATGATGCCCATAATTGCATTTATTTGTTTGTTTATTTATTTATTTATTGGTACCAGGGATCGAACTCACTACCTTGAGCTTGCAAGGCAGGCACCGTGTCACTGAGCTAAATCCCCGGCCCTACCATTGCATTTATTATAGTGTAACAGATGGCCTTTGTACAAAGTAAAAATTTAAGTTAAAGGGAAGATCCTAAATCTAGTGAGACTCAAAGAAGAGACAATGTTGAGTTGGAATTTGAAGGCTAAATAAGATTTCTCCTGATAGCAACTGTAAAATTAAGCTTAATTGGCTTTGGATCCACCTAGGAGATTAGTAAAGCAAACTTCTGTCAGTGCATGGGTGGGTAATGGAAGTGTGACCTTGGGGTCTATACCTGGTCCCTGGCCCCTTCTTCTCAGGAGCTTTTTGCAATTCTCTCTGCTTCCCAGCTCCATGGGCTAAGCAGCTTTGCTCCACTACGCCCTTCTATTGATGAGTCTTGTAGCCATCTTAGCATGGACTGAATCCTCTGAAACAGTGAGCCCAATAAAGTTTTCCCCCTTTAAGTCTTAGATGTCAGGTGTTTTGTCTAGAAACAGGACCACTAACTTATTTAGAGACATCAGAAAAAAGCTTTGCAAGAAAAGAAAACAATGATACTCTTATCTGCATGAAAAAAAGGAGTTGTTTAGAGAACCAGAATTAACACTCTCAAGATAGAAGAGACCTTACAGAAATTCTAGTTGAGATGATGCCATTTATATTAAGGAAACAGGTAGCCCAAAGAGATACGATGATCCGCTCAAATGGCAATGGCTGAAAAGTGGCAGAGCACCTGGGGACTAGGACCCTGGTCCCTACCTTCCATCCCAGCCCGTGAGAAACATTCCAGTGCTTAGATACATGCTTAGGTCCAGATAGTTGAGAGTTCTGTCTACTTTCCAATTTCAATAAAATTAATAAGAACTTAATGTAAAAATCAACCCATTGTTAACTGGCAAAGTACAGTGTTTGATTTTAAAATGGAAAGAAATTATGTTCCAAAAAACTTCGGAGGCTTTCTGGATTGACAGTTTGGAACAAGAAGAGGCTACAAATAAAGATGATGAGACATATTCATTTTAAAAATGGCAACTCTATAAACTCAGCAATCTTTTCTTAGACTATGAATTGGCAGGTGTCAGTGGCAAAAGTTGTCTGACTACAGAAAAAAACCATTAATTCTTCTAGAACTCACTGTCTAAGGGAGGAATTCATGACAGCATAATGTTCACAGAGATGTACTAAATGGGCTTTTTATCCATTATTTTAGTCATTGATTGGAAAAGGACCAAATTTGGCTCCTAATCAGCAGCCCATGCACTTCATAAATACTGATTTAAGTGATAGGCCATACAGAGTCCTAATTGTGTCACAACACAATGATATTACTTAAGTGTGACTGCGTGAACATCCTGACTGCTCATGATTATTGTATCCTTTGATGAAAATTCAGAGAATACCAATCTTTCCCAGCTAATTCCCCTTGGGAAAGTTACATATTCATCCATGGGGCTTTGTTTTGTCTTGCTTTTAACTTGCAACAATGATACCATGGATTCTTTTCCCTGATTCTGTATTATTGGAACCTTACCAATGCCTGTTAAAACAGCTACATATACCCCCATACTTTCTGTTTACCTTTGGAGAGTCCACAAGGAGTAGTTTCTCCTTGAAACGCCTTGAATATTTTGCATGTGGGATACATCAGTGTATATTTGGCATAAATTTCATGGAGATTTGGGGTAATAGACACTTGAATGAGTCAAAGATAAGTTAGAAGTTCTGAAGAGAAAGAAACTCCTTCACTAGATTACTGTGAATTTCACATTTCAATCCTTTTTCACTAGAAACCTACAAGGTGATCACTTGTAAACATGTTTTTCGAGAATTTTAACAATGCAAAGAGATAAGAATGATGAGGTAGTCTCACAAATTCAGAAAAATGATTGGGTTTAGATTGCAGAATTTGTAAGTTTGCCTGCAGGGCATATGCTGGCTAGAAAATTAGTTAGAAATGGGGATCAATAGTTTAAGAAATTTGTCAAGGTAAAGGAAAGTGGCCTAGGGAATGTGAGGAACTGGGAACAAGGGATTGTGGGACCTAAATTGGCTTTGTACCTAACAACAAAATTGATAAGGAAAGGTATTATCTCTAAATAATATTTACACTACTTTTAATAGTAATAATAGAAGTAATTTGGGCTAGATGCACAGCTGGACAGAGAGATTCAAAGCTGACCCTTTCTAGTTAAGAATCTGTGACTCTATTTCATCCCTCTGGAATTCAGTTTCATTGACAATAATATCATTTTATGGTATGTTGGTAATGATGAAATTAAAAAAGAATGTAGGTAACGTATCTAACTCCCAGGTGGACTCAGTGAAGATTGGCTTCCTTTGAGGCTAAGAGCTTTCCAACTCTCCCCAGACACCACACTGTAGAGGGCTCCTGTCCTCACTGCCTCCCTATTCTTGGTTCTTTATATCTTCTTTAATATTCTCTACCTGAACTTCTTATGATATAGAGAAACATTACAGAATGTCACTGATAGAAATGGATCTCAGCTGCACACTTAGGGAAGTATAACACACATACACACATACTACACACCCTTCAGGTTGAACACCCCTGACTTGAAAATTTAAAATCCAAAATACTCCAAACTCTGAAACATTTTGAATTACACACATGTATACAAGAGTGTAAAATCCCACACCTGATCTCATGTGACAGGTCATATTCACAACACAAGTAGACACAGGGCTGAGGATGTGCCTCAGTAGTAGAGCACTTACCTACCACATACTGAAGGGCTTCAGTTCAATCTTCAGTCTGTCAGGAAACACATACCACACATACACACACACACACACACACACACACACACAGTGAACTTAGACCACTGTATAAGATATGTATTATGTACAAGATATGTATTATCTTCATGCTATATGTATAAGGTATATATGAAACACAAAATGAATTTCATGTTTAGACTTAGGTCTCCCTCCCAACATCTCATTTTATATATATTTATATATATATGTATATATATAAATATATATATGTATATATATAAATATATATATGTGTATATATATATATGCGACTATTTCAAAATCCAAAAAAAATAAATCTGGTCTCAAAAATTTCTTTTATAAAAGATTTTATATATATACATATATATATGTGTATATATATGTGTATATATATGTATATATATGTATATATATATGTATATATGTATATATATGTGTATATATATGTATATATGTGTATACATATATATACATATATATATATATGTATATATGTGCCACCCATACACAGACAGACACACATACGGAGGCCCTTATGTGCTTCCATAACAAATTATTCCTGAAACCATTACAGCTTACAACAGTATAGTTTGGGAGGGGATTTTATGCTGTACAGTCTGAGTAATCTGGATATTGCAATCACTCCCATCTTCTAGTCACATTAACTTGCCTCTAAATTTCCACAAATAAGAAAAGGATTGTGGGGGTCTCTCCATTCAAGAGATGTCTCCATCACATCTCAGCTTTTAATTTTACTCACAGTTTATTGGTAAGATTTACATGGCTCCAACCTACACTACAAGGAAGGCTGGTAATATGGAATAATGTATTTTATCTCCTTATCTTCAAGTATATTAGGACTTTTTGGTGACAAGTGACAGAAGAAATCCAACTGAAACTACCTTAAATAACAAAGAAAATTTACCAGTTCTCAAAAATGAGAAGGAAGTTTAATATTGGAATGAAGCATTATTGGATCAGAGACTCAAATTGGGTAATGAGTTTGGTTTTTTCCCATCTCTGAGCACACCCTGTCTTGCCTTGGCTTCCATCTTTAGGATATTTTCTCCATGTGATAGTAAAAATGGCTTCCAGCAGCCCTCATCTTATATAATATCCTTTCACTTAGTAACACTATTGGAATGAACCAGTCTTCTCTTTAAATGCTCATGGAAAAGTCCTGGGAGGATTCTAATTGGTCCAGCTTCACTCATAAGCCTATCTTTATATCAATGACTATCTCCTCTGATGAGATAGGATTCTGATTGGTGAAGCTTGAGTCACATGATATGCTGCCTCTAATTGGCCCAGTTTAGGTCACATGACTTTGGAGGAAGAACAGATACATCTTTCCTCAAAGAACATGATACAGCTTTTCTACTGGAATGTTGAGTTCTTTTAGAACCACAGGCCAGTAGAGAACACCAGCTGCCCATCACAGTGAGGAATACTCTCTAACATGCTTCCTTTCCCATGCATCATGTGGGGCTGGTAAGGGCTTCTATAATGTATGCCCATAGGAGTTACACTAGAAATGATAGGTGCTGATGGGCGAATGGCCCTGCAAGCTTCCAATATTCTGTAGAAATAATGGTTATGTCTTTTGTAAATTTGACACAGAACACAGCTGGGAGATATTTGAAATAGAATAGCACTATGATCAATGATCTATGCCAAATCATAAAATAGTTCTTCTTTTAAAGTAAAAAAAATAAGGATGCATCACACCAGCAGGAAGAATTTCTCATACTGGCTTTATGGTGCACTTTATGGCCAGCCTAGATTACTGTGTTGCTGCTTCTCAATCTTTTCCAGAAATCTGTCACTCCATCTCCCATGCATATCAGCATGAATTCAATCCTGTGCCTGCCAGGCCTTGATCTGAGTGGTCATCTAACAAAATAACCAATTATATTAGTCACCATGGCCTCCTGATGACTTTCTCAGTTCTGTTTTGAAAGCCCATTTAAAATACATTTCTCATCTTACTACACATTCAAATTTTATTCCTTTGGTTATAGAACTATAAATGTCTGCATTTCACATAGACTCAAAATGAAGGTATATAAGCATGCATAAATCACACTGCAAAAGTTGTATTTTCTTCAGTGAATTGTACTCGATATTTGGTGGGATGAAAATTATATTATCTGGCGACTTCTCATACTCTTTCATATCTAAATATGCAAAAGAGACCCACACACAATGCATTCATCCCACAATTGGACTACTATAGACCATATTTTAAAGTGAAATATAATTTCTTCCTGAGATCTAACAATGCTCCAGTGGGTATGTGTATTCTCTATGCACATATAATTAGAGTTAAGTTTAACCATATAAAAATTTGGAAAGCTCAGTTGTTGGGAATTGAAAATTGATCTACTGAGCAAAATGGGAGCAATAATATTGACCCTGCCCCAGGAAGGGGACTTAAAACACAAGGACACAGCTTCTGATGACACACGAGGGTGGTGGTGAGACTCTTGAAACTTGGGATTAGAAAGCTTTATATAGGCAGAAGACCTCTGGGCTTTGTGGAACTAGGAAGGGAGTGGCTTTCCTTTATGTCTGTCAGTAGAGAGGTTATTTCTTTGTTCCATTTAACAAATATTAAGCAAATAATAAAATTTTCTTTTAAATAAACAAATAACAAGGTGCCAGTTATACCACTGAACAGGATAATGACAGGAACTGTGCAGGGCTTCATCCTCTCTAGCTGTGAATACTACCTAGCAAAGGGGCTCTAACATCTGTTTCTTCTGCAGTAAAGGAAACAGATCTTATTCTGAATTTTTTTGAAAGAGTAGACTTAGGATCCATAAATTTAACCTTACATCCACCCAAGCACTATGTCTATTTGACTGATCCTTAAATACTCCTATACTCATTGCTCCTCCCACAACCACCAATCCATCTATCAATGCACCAAGGATTCTTCACAAACTAGCCAGACTAGGGGAATCATCAGAATAAAAATGTGTGAGAACGACAGTAAGTATCTGAAAGGAAATCATTCTGATAATTATCTCCCACTTCTATGAACTTCAACTTCTCAAAAAGAGAGGACTTTTCAACCCACAGATGTACAATTTCTGGCAGACAAGAGGCCCAGATCTGGAATCTGTAACTCATTTCCTGAATAACTGACATCTTTAGGGAATCTATTTCTATACATTTTATTCAACTTAATTACTTCATTTGAACAATCTTGAAATAGGAACACATATGAAGGAACAAATTAAAAGGTGATTAGAATATCTCTTCAGTTTTCCAACAGCTGGCAAAACTGTACAAGATTACAATGCTTGCTTGCTTTCCTTAAACCTTGACAAGCCACATTGATTCTCAGCAAACCACAGAGTTTTCATTGCTTAAATAGGGGTTTATATTTCCAGAAAAAGGATATGTGGTCATTACTATCTACACTGAATTTTGTCACTTCAGGAATCTACACTGTCAAAAGTTCCATGAGCAGTGTGTAGATATAGAACCTGTAGTTGGCAGTTCAACACCAACTGGACTTGAGAATGGGTAAAACGTTAAGTTTATGAAAAAAATGTAATCTTGGTTTTAAAACAATCTTATCTTAGTTTTTTACATATATAGTACTAATCTGCACCAGCACACTGGGCCTTTTTAGTCTTTGTTCTCCACTTTCTTTATCTCAGTGCTTCTGTTTCTTTCTTGACACTATTGTAGACCTTTAGCCTTGCTCTCTGTTTGTCACTCTAGATGTGGTTCATTTATTTTTTTGTGCAGTTGCATTTTGGCTTTCTATATCCTGCTCCTTAGCTATAAAATTATAAAAGCCCTGACTTTAAGATCTAGTTCCAGTCTCAAGTCAGGTAAACACAAGTCTGGCTACTCCACTCCTCAGGGTCAATTACTTCTCAGGGTGGCACTGTACACATTTTCCAGATTCTTATTTTGGCAACAGTTTTGCCCCCCGCCCATCTATTTGGTCCTTATTTGTGGTGTGTCATTGCTTATATCTGGATGTTCCCCAAAAGCCTCATGAGCTCAGAGGCAGGGCTTATAGAGAGTGATTGGGTTATGCAAGCACTATAGCTACTTTGGTGATGGAAAGTGGGATCTAGGAGGTCATATCTCTCTCCCTGTCCCCTGCCTTCTCTCTCTGTTTCTTGTCTGCCAGGAAGTGAGAAGATTTACCATTGCATTCCACTAGGCCCTCCTGCCTTGGAGCTGGCCAACTGTGGACTAAAAATGTGAGTCAAAATAAACCTTTCCCACTTTAAGTTGTGGGTGTTGGGTATTATCCCTTAATGACAAGGAAAGTGACAATGACAGATTTTGGTACCAAAGAAATGGAGTTGTTGCTATGATGCTACCTGGCCATGTGGTTCAGAAACCTTTGGGATTGGTTTCCAGGAGGAATTTGTTAAAGTTTTGAAGATGCCAGATAGAAACCCCTAGAATGCTGTGAGCTGAGCTTGATGGGAGATTCTGGTTGAGGCTCAGAAAAACAGACTACTAAAAAAAAAATGTAGATGGTAAAGATCAAGCTCAGGAGATTTCAGTTGAGCAAAGACTTACTGACAGTTAGATTCCAGGCCATTGTGTTATGCTCTAGTAGAAAATGTGTCTACATTTTGCTCATGTCCTGATACTTTGCAGGAGACTGAGATTAAGGGTGGTGAACTAATCTGCTGCAGGAAACTTCATAATACCCCAGTTTTCAGATTGTAGCATGGATGCTATTTGCTGCTTTTAGCCAGGTTTATACTAAAAGTTGAGAGCATCTGAGGAAGCCCACATGCAGTGAGTAGAGCCAGCTCCACAGACTATTAGGATTGCAACGGGCAATGCCATAAGGAAAGGGCTGCCAAAACCCTTTGGAACTCAAATCTGGGCACAACTCTCCCTGGGTGCTAGACATATTGCTATAGCATTTAATGTTTTCCCTGTTGGGTTTCTAAGCAGGTTTGCCTTGCTTTGGTCCCATTGGTTTCTATCCCCCTGTTTCTCCCTTTTGGAATGGGAATGTTTGCCCTGTGCCTTTGTATGTCAGCAGTGTATAACTTTCTCCTTAATTTTTATAGGGACTCATGGCTAAAAGTTTTCCTTCAGTGTCATAGTAGACTTTAGAGCTGGACTTTTCACCAGTGCTGGAACTGTAAAGAATTTTTCAACTATTAGAGATGGATTGAATACATTTTGTATAAAGAAGTGCATGTATTTTGTGGACCAGAGGCAAAATGTTATGGTTTATATCTGGATGTCCTCCCAAAGCCTCCTGAGCTCAGAGGTGGGGTTTATGGAACATGATTGAATTATGGAGGTGGTACAGCTGGCCTGGCATTGGGAGGTGGGCCTGGTTGGAAGAGGCTAGTCACTGTGGGTGTGACCTGGAAGGGCATATCCCTTCCCGGCTGCCATGAGGTGAGCAGCTCTCCTACACCTAGGCCCTTCCACCCTGCCTTTCTTCCTTGAAGCTGATGAAAATTGTGAGCCAAAACAAACCTCTCCCTCTTTAAGTTGTGGGCGTATTTTGTCCCAGCAATGGGGAAGTGGGGAAGTGAGTATATATGTATTCCTTCCTCCCAACTAGATGGTGAACTTTAGGAAAGTGAATTTAAATATTATCTTCCAGTACTCCCAGCGCCTGAATTGGTGAATTGGCACCTTTTATAAACTTCTTACATCCTAAGTACTTCTTACCTGCTGTTGAAAGAAGGTCAGCTGTGGATGCTCTTTTCCTTCTTTGCCCAACACAGACTGTCCCAGGACATAGTCTGAGACAGAGGTTTAGATTTTCTGGGCACCAACTAGAGGCCAGCTCTGTACCACAACTTCTTATTGGCTATTCTTCCTTTCTTGCTTCTCTATAATTAATTTTCTTGATAAAACGGTGAATAGAAGCTTTTGTCTTGGATTATGGTGAAGGACTCAAGATAGGCTGCACTGTGACCTCTTCAGAAAACTTGCTGCCCAGCTGTCGGGAGGTTAGGCAGGCAGCAACCTCAGCTGTCTGTGCCTCCAGGCTCTGCCTCAGCTGTGGAGCTGCTTCCATCTAGGCCACATCCTTCCTGTGGCAGCCCCACCTGGAGGCTGAGTAAATGCCTAACGCAGGATGCTTCAGACAGGCAATGTCCAGTCCAGAGCACCTACCCAGTTGCCTGAGGTTTTGCCAAGCCCACAAGATGCAGAAGTTTGCCTTCCTCCTCTATGCAGTCATGATTCCTCCCCCTTCTCTTGATAGACCTGAATCCTTAGTACACATCCAGCACCCTAACCCTGTCTCTGTGTCTACTGCAGAGAACCTAGGGTCACACAAACACTCAGGCCAAACTGACTTGGGCAAAAATAACATAAAACATGTATTAGACTCAAGGACTCAAATGGTTTACTGAAGACTCTCTCTCAGCTCTGCTGTCCTCTGGCTTCATTCTTAGGCAGATTCTGTGCACAGTGGCCTCCAGAAGCTCTAGGCTTCCCCTATACTGGAAAGAGCTCTACTTTCTCTAAAAAGTCCTGGAATTGAGTCTCATTGATTTAGATTGTTGTTTTATTTGTGCAGCCCTAAACCAACTACCAAAACTAGATACACAATACATAGAGCCTGGTACAAAAGGAAAATGCAGTAAATCTTGTTCAAAATTTAAGAATTTCAAGATAGTGACAGCTGAGCATTAAATCAAGCCTGGGATCTTCTTGGGTGTGGGGTCCAGGGCAACAGTACAGGTGGCCATCACTGTGGCCAGGGGATGATGTTCTCTCCCCCTGGTCATATGTTCTTTCCTTAGGTTGAGGTTAGCATTCCCTACTGGGAAATTGGAGGCATTGATGCCAGATGGCAAAGCGATGGATGCAGCATCATGTATTCACACTTAGCACACAGTGTCTGAAAAGGAATATGGAAAGAATAAGCTCCAGTTTCTCAAAGGCTTGGCATGGAGTCTGAATTTGGCATTTATGGAGGTATCGGATTAGGGAAGTTACTTAAATTCACTACAACTAAGTTTTCTTCCCTGTATGGTGGGCATAAAAATGCCTACCTGCCCTGCAGGGTTGTGGTGCATATATGAGCCAATATGCTTAGGATATTATCCCAGTGTCTGGCAGATGGTAAACCCTCAAAATGGTGGTGATGGTAGTGGTTTGTGATGAGGGTGGTGGTTTTGTTGAGAGTATGGTTGTGGTGGAGCTGGTAGTGGCAGGGAGCAGTTCAGATGAGTGTGTAGAATGGAGTAAGAGACAAACACTGGAGTTCTGGGCCCAATCTTTAGGCAAGGTGCTTCTTCTTTCTTAGATGTAGACTCCTTAAAATGAAGATCTCATCCTTTCCCTTGTCTTGGGGTTGTCTTTAGGCTAGAAGGCTTGGGTCTAGAGAGCCTGACATTGTTGTCTGCTGTTCTTTGCTAACCAAGAGAGGCTTTTGAGGAAAGGTAGGGAAGCCTCTCTCCTCTCATAAAATGAGAGCTATTGATTTCAAGGCCAGGAGAGAAGGTTCTAGTTACTGTGAATATAGGATAACCTGGGAACAAAGGAGAACACTGAATAAAAAGCAAACCAATATGACATTTTGCTGTCTTGTTTAGAACTGGGTAAAATTCACATTCATTAATATGTGAAATCATTAGCATTTGTCTTCATCTAGTTTTAAAAGTTTACATTTCTCCTTTCCTTCCATACCTAAATAGACTCATCAGAGTCTCATTTCCTTTGGTCTTCAAATTCAGAAACAAATTGTAATTTTTAGTTCACATCCCAGGTTGTCATATTTGTATTAAAACATGGACCTTTTGAAGAAAATACCATAAGCCAAAGAGTAGAGGGAGTTTTGGGGCAGAGGTTCTTTGCTGCACCATCAGAAAGATACTGTAATATAAGAACTTATTTATTTGGTGTGTTTGTGCTCATCACTGTACATTACTCAAATTTTCAAAATTCAATGAGCATTTCAATAAAACATGTAGATGATTGAATAACTCCGGCATTCTCTAGGGGTGCTTATTTACTTATTTAAAACCAATAGCTTCAGAATTAAGAAAAGGTTATTGTTGCCTCATGCTGGGAATGTGGTAAAAGTGTCATACTCACCATTTTTATTTAAAAATGACAATAGTTAGAAATACTTACCAAATGATTGAGAAACATATTAATTGATAGTATGTGGTACTTCTTCTGTTGGAGCCTTTTGTTAAGGTTCACAGAAGGAAATTGGTGATTTTTTTCAAAGCATTGTGCCCTGCTCATGGACTGTCTTGAAAAATATCATACCTTTCCCTAGTGTAATGAGCATGAGACCAATGCCATTTTCCCTGGGACACTTACAGAAACCCCGAATTAGCTTGCTGGTTGTGGTCATGTCACTAGTTCTGGTGGATATTTTGTAATAAAACCAACAGTACTTGTTGGTTCGAATTTGCACAGAAAATGCAACAGGAAACCAGGGAGTGACCCTCTGGCCGATTTTTGATTCCTAAATTCCTAAATGGAAGTTCCCCTCTGTTTTGACAAACTGAAATGAAGCTTACACACTGTAATAATAAGTAGAAAGGTATGCTTCTAGAGGGAAATCTCTAAATTCAACGAAAAACTGTTAAAAGTAAGCAAATAGTGGGAAGCACCAAAGAAGAGGTCTCAAACTAGAATTCTGGTTGAATTAGAATTCATAATCAAGTTACTGAGTTAATTACAACATCAGGATTATTTACCTTAATTGTGGGATAAGAGCACCATAGACCTGATCCACTCTCTTGCTTAAGCCCCAACACCCTGCTTTGAGAGAGCCCCGCACCCCCTCCACCAAAGTCCCCAATCTATGAATCCTTGGCAGAGCCATAATCCCATGTAATTGCATTAGTCTCAGTAGCAGATTAGCACTAAGTGCCCCCACAGAAAAGGAGATGTCAGCCCTGCTATTGTTTTTCATTTAATGTGATTCAGGCAGCAAAGAAGAAAGGCAGCCAGAGCCCTCCATCTCACATTACAGCCCACAGTTTCTAAACCAATTAAGGAAAAGGGATTTACAGTCCTCAGGATTAGAGACTCTGTTTATATTATCCTATATTTCTTTTCATAATACCCTCCATTTTCTGTCTCCTAACAGCAGTCTCTGTCTCTGGAAAGCTGCTGTTCATTTGCCTGTACTTTTACTTCTCTGGATTTGCTATTAGAATGAAGTCACCAAGCTGGCTAATTCTTGCTGATTGTTTTAATTATGTTTCAGAATCCTCATGTGTTTGGTGTTTGGAGAACCCAATAAGGAAAATCTGGGGCTCTGCCCAACCCCGATATTCAAGCCAACCTTGATAAAGCAGTACGTTTCTACATAAGCAATCCTTCCGATTAATTGAATAAAAACATCCTACAGGATGTTTATCAGGGAAATAAAGCTTGGCTCTCAGAAGGTAAATTGGTGAAAATTGGTCAATATCCTGATATTGCAGCAAAAGGTGGCGAATATTTTTTTTAAGAATTACATCTGATGTGGAAGGTGAAATGAGGTTTCACTGAAGTGGGGTACAAATGGGAAGATGCTGCTTGAGAAAGAGCTCTTAAGCATTTAAAACAAACCACAGCCCAAAGGGTGTGTGGGTTGCTCCTGCCACAAAAAGTCCAACTGATTTTCTCCTGCCCAGATGTGGGTATAATTTTTCCCTTGGCTGGTGCTGCAACAATGAAAACCTCACTCAATGGATTTCTATTAGAACCAAATGGATTTGGAGAAGCATTTTTACTCTTAATGGAGCTTTTCTATTGAATTCCATTTTTCAGAATTTTAGTTTCAGTTGAATATTTAAACAGGTTTAAATTTTAAATATCTATGCTGAACAAGACCCGATATATATTTTAAATTGCTGTAATACTTCACTGGGTTTCATTTTTAACCCAATACAATATGCATAATCCATTACGTTAGCGTTACATAAGTTAGGGATGCTCAGACACTGGGCTAAGGGACCCTTTTACATAGTTAAGTCACACCATTGCAATGGGCTGTCTTATCAAATTATTTTTATAACAGCTCTGTTACTAACAAAGCATAAAGAGAGTTCTAAAATTCAACTCAGGGCTCATTACTGTAGAAATACCCATTCTGATTAATGAAACTTTTATTTAAAGTTGTCCTTAAACTAGATTATCCTATTCCAGTCTTTTAAGATCATCAGGAAGAAAAAGCTGGGTCTCCTCTGGGGAGAATCATCTTTCTATGCCTACTGGCTATATAGGTTCTGGTTGTTATCATGGATTTTCCTGGGATAGCTTTGGCCCTTTGTGACTAAAATATGTGAGGCAAAACAAAGACACACAAAAAATGTCCAGTTCTTAGGAAGCTATATCCAATAATACACTGCAAATGGCTTTGAAAGATGCCCAGTGTACTGGATAAACATTCCAAATGGATGGCAGCTGACTGCGTCTGGATCTTCCAGTACTTCATAGTTCTGACTTTGGGCAAGTCATTTCACCTCCAGCTGTATTTTTCTCATCTTTCAAATGAAGATAATAAGTGTAACTATCTCACTGAAGTACTCATATTAAATTAGGTAATCTGCATAAAACACAGGGCTTAACATGTGGAAAGAGCTCAACAGCTCCTATGGTAAAAAGGAGAATCTTATGGAAACAGGGAACATTTCCAAATGTAGGGCACAAGTCATGGATAATGTGCAGCCAGTATTAGTCTGAGCTGAAGGCTAGGCAGTAAACTTGAAGCAGAGATAGGATTTCAATAAGCAGAGAGATGAGGGACCCATTTGCCCTAGGGTTTGGGGACAAGCTCTGGCAAGGTCTCCCATCAGCATGAAAGTGAATCCACTGAGAAATTGCCAAGCAGCCCTTCAATCAGTCCAAGAAGATTGAAACCGGCATGTAGAAAGAGGAGGGCAGCAATGAAACAGCTGGGACTTTTTCTCCTTCACAATATTTAACCTGAGGACTCAATGTACATTAACAGTCCTTTACAGAAATACTCCCTGCTTCATCCATCTAGCACAAAATCCACACTCACAATGCATTCGCTAGGCTTATAAGGTTCTCAGGATATAGCAAATTGGAGAAATTGATGTTTACCCTAAAAGCTTGTACCATAATCTACATGTAGCTGCTGTTGCCTTGGTACATGTCTGCCAGTGTGCCCAGACTTAAATCCCCACATGATAACCTTTAACGTGCTGCTGGGAGACAAAATTGATCAAAGGTAAAGCTAAGTGGGAGGACAGAACAGAGGAAAGGCATAGCAATCCAGCCATAGACACTACCCCTATCTCTAGACTTGACAAATTCTGGACACAGGTGGGAGAAGCCAATCATGCTAAATAGCATCCATTTCTCAAGTCCTTTCTGCACTGATGTTTCTAAAGACTTTCTAGTCAATGTAAGAGAAAAGGCATTTCTGGGAAGTAAGACTGATCACCTTGGGATAGCTTAAAAAAGCTTAAGTAATTATATTTCTGAGATGTGCAGAGCACACTAGACCTATGTGAACCCAGCATGCACAACTGTTGTCTTAGGCAGGCACTGCCACAATCCTGTTCTCTTTCTCTCCACCCCTTGCCCCCACCCACTGCCTACTTTCTCTCCTTCTTTCCCTTAGAGAAGTTTCATTGATAAATCCCCTGGAGAGCCAAAGCACTCTCTGCTTTTTAATGTGCTTCCTTATATTTGCTGCAGGTATTTATCTGGCTGCAAGGGCAGCAAGAGAGATTTTGATATATGTAAATTATGCCCATAGTTTGAGTCTAATCATTATTATAAAATTTATAGAGGATAAAACATAGGCAGCTATAAAAATAGAATTTTTTCCTTTGTTCATGGCAAAGTTATGGGTTCCCTCAGTGATTAATCTTTTATGGGTCTTAAAGATCACTGCCAATGTGAAGACTTAACAGGCTTCTCACTTCCGATCAAATCTCCTCAAACAATAGAGGAATAAACTAAAGCCAGCCTGGATAGTAATGATAGGAACAAACTTATTCACTGAGTGGCTTCATTTCAGCAATGCAGTGAGAACAGCTAAGCAGCAGTAACTGTCTCAGCTCTATCAGTAAAGCATCCTCTTCACTCCACCAAGTGACCTAAGACAGTAGCCAGAAATAAGAACTTAGTGTCATCTCCCCTGCCTAAAGGACTGAAGCACCCCTCCCCCCAGCTTTTTTTAAAGGAACTATCCTGACATTTGCACAGAATCTCAAAGTGACCCAAATTTCATTCTCTTAAAAACATTGCTCCGCTCACCCAACTCTTCAATCTTTCCTTCCATGATTGGGTCTGGGGATGGAGGACTACTTTCTTGACTTATTATGTCCTCCTTGCTCAGAATCTGTAAGTAATAAGTCTTTGAACTTAAGACCTATTGTGTTGAACTTTCACTTTTCACCTAAAGAACTAGGGGTTACCACAGGCTAGGTTTCCCTAGTATGCCAAGAAAAACACAAGGTCAGATTCTCAATGCCAAGGTTATGGTCAGACCAACATAAACAGGACATGGGTCAGATGCCAGTGACAGGGTGTTTGCTAATATAAACAAGTTTCCTGAGTGAAGAATCACTGGTCACAGGTGGGAAATCCAAGCATTAGGTCATCTCCCAGGCAAAAGAAGTCTCCTATGAAAGGCACATTGAGATCATTTATAGAAACCAGCCTATGAGATCAAACCTGATCATGGGGTGACAAGGTTAAAAAAATAAAGAGACACAGAATCAGGTTAAAATTCAGAAGGGCCAGGTTGCTCTTGTCTCCCTTCCACATAGAGCCCCCAGTGACTGACACACATCAGCTTTATTCACTCAGACACAGGCACAAGCAATTAGAGTTGCACAAGATTCATCTCTCTCTCTCCCTCCATGGTACTTGTCCAGGTAAACAACAGGATCTCAGGTGTTTTTCTTTTGCATGCTCCAAATCCTCTCTTACTCAATCCCGACTCTCTACATCAAATGCACCCATCTAAGGAAACCAAGTATTATGTTTGATAACATCTGCAACATCTGAGGAATCAATTGGGTACTGAGTGCCAGACTGGCACAACATAATTTTCAACAAAGGAATATAATGTTGTACTTCAATCAATGAACTCTGCCCCATTACCGCAGCTGACTCTACCACATGCACTCACATTCCTTTTGTCTTTTCCTTTACCTTGTGTCATTTTCTTTTGCTGGCCAGTACCCCTGCACTGTAGCAGTCCCCAACACTGATTCACTACACTTTTCCCTCCATGGGTGGACTTCCTTGACCAGGTCCCTCTTCAGGTGCCACCTGTGGGAACCAGCCTATGAGCAGGAACCTGACCAAGGGGTGACAAGGATGAAAAATAAAGGGACACAGAATCAGGTTAAAATCTGGAGGACCTGGGGCTCATGTCTCCCTTCAACATAGAGTCCCCAGTGACTGGCACATCTCGGCTTTATTCACTCAGACACAGGCACAAGCAATTAAAGTTACACAGGATTCGTCTGTCTCCTTCCCTCCTTGGTACCTGTCCAGGTAAACAACAGGATCTCAGGTGTTTTTTCTTTTGCAAGAAGTGTCTCAGTGTACTTGCACCCTCTCTTTCTTAGTGCTCACTGAGGAGGCCTCATTCTTCCCATCTGGTCTCCCATAGTCATTCACATCCAGCTCTGCTAGGTTTTCCATTAAGGCAGAGTTCTAAGTTATTCTTGGTACTAGAACCCCAGTTTGGCTGGAGCCTCTCAGAACAGACAGAGATAAAATAAATATACTCCCCAAAGGAGGGATAGTGTAGTGGGTAGCTTGATAGATGGCCTTTGCATGTCACTGAGCCTCCTTGAATCTGTTTCTTAAAAAATATCCAAGGTCCATCCTGACTTCACCATTCTATGAAGACTTGTAACGTATTTTCTATTGTTTTAGATGTGTATATTAAGAAATTAAATCTATCACTTAGAAATTTTAGAATTGCACAGAATCATGAAGTAGGTAATGGTGTAAAGAAAGAGCCCCCTAGGGCGGGGGATTTAGCTCAGTGGTTTCGCCGCCTGCTGCGCAAGCGCCAGGACCCGAGTTTGATCCCCGGTACCAAAGAAAAAAAAAAAGAAAGAGCCCCCTAGTTGAAGAAAAAGTAAAACACAAACATCTTGAATTAATAACTAACCATGTGGCTGAGCAAACCACTTGACTCTTTAGAATTGCAATCTCATCTCTTATATGAAGCTAGTAGCAACTACTGCATTTGCATCTACCCCAGCAAGTGAGATGCAAGTGACGGATGCTTTTTAAAAAATCACTCTGCAATAAGGTTGTGCTGTGGCAGTTACTGTTTTTATTTCTCTCAGTATTGTCACAAGACAATGGTTTGCAGGACAAGCACAGCATCTAGCCCAGTGCTGAGCACATCATTTGTCTTTAATAACCCTTTAATCAAATGAGCACTAAACAGGGAGAATGTTTACATCACTGAATCCTCAAGCATCAGAAAGTATCAAATGTCAGAGTCAGGGAGAGGTAGTCAGCCATGTTTTAGCACAATGAGAAAGCTATGGCTGTTTCCCACAAAAAATCTAGAGACCCAGTGTTCTGTGTTCCAGGGAGCCGGGGAAGCTTACACACTTTCCTCGAAAGCCACAATTATATAAGCACATAAAAGATTCTGAGGAGCCCTGCAGAAAAATAGCAAATCAACATTTTCATCTATCTCCAACTTTATTTGTGCCCCGAAATTCTTTCACTAGCATTTACTAACAGCTCTGGAAGGGATGAGCTACAAGACTGGGTGGAAAGTTTTGCTTTTTGCTTTGTCGCTTACTTGGGGGGCTTCAGACCAGTTATTCAACCCTTCTGCTGCTCAGATTCCTCTTCAGTAAAATTATTCTCTTCACAAGACCACTGTGAAGATTAAAATAGATCATGTAGCTCCTCTTCTTCTTTCATTGCTACAGATGGTCCCTGAAAATCTGGCATAGGCCAACCCAAAGGCTCTACCTCTTCCAAAACTTCAGTCATTGTACATATATTTATTTACTTCTCCACCATCTCCTTAAACCTCTGGGAACTAACCTTGTTTCAAACTACCATCTCTCTGTTTCACTTATGCATCTATATCAAAAATATATATTCAGTACCCACTATGTAGCAATGAACACAGTGCTGGAGTTACAGTTGTGAACAAGAGAAGCAGAAGATTGCTGCCCTCATGGAACTTTCTATCCAGTAGGGATACAGACAAATAAATATGCAATTAAAATTTAATATGTTGTGTAATAACTGTAAAAATAACTAATGATCATTGATTACTAATGATTAGTAAGTACTTTGCATGTATTAACTCATCTAATCTCACAACTACCAGATAATGTGGACACTATTATATATTCAACTTACAGCCAGGAAAAACTAAGTCAGAGGAAGGTTTACAAGAAGTATATGGTACTAGAAAAGCATATGGAAAGTGCCTCAAAGATGTGTTTTCTGATACCTTAAGGTGGAGTAGGAGTCACCTGGATGAAGATGTGTCAGAGGAGTACTCCATAATAAAAGGTGAGTATTGGCATGGGGTAGAAAGAAGTGGGTATTTTTTAGGACCTCAGAGAAGCCCCATGATAGTATGGTGTGTTCAAGTTGTGTGTGTGTGTGTGTGTGTGTGTGTGTGTGTGTGTGTATTTGGGTGGGAACTTGGAGTGGGTGGTAGTGGTAACAGGTTATATGGTAGAGATGAAAATAAGCTAAGCCAAGAAGTTATTTCAATGACTTTAAAGACTTCATTTTATATCTAATGCAAATCAAATTCAACAAGAATTCCAAACAAAATACTCTTAGGATCCATTGCTTTTGTAGCATTTAAAAAAGATCACTTCACTGTAGTATGGAAAGGGATTAGAAGTGAACATCAGAGAATCTTTTGGAGACTGGTACAGAAATCAAGGCAAGAAACAATGACGTCCTGAACTAGAACAAAGAAATTGGTAATGGAGAGATCCAGATGGGCTTAAAAAGCACTTGGAACATAAAAGACAATGGATTGGCTGTGGCAAGAGGGAAGAGTCAAAGGCAATGCTTGGCTTCTTGCTTGAGAAGTCGAATAGATGGTGGTTCCATTCACGCTATTCACATCATTTACCAATGATCTGGGAGAATAACGGGGATGTGATAAGATCAAATAGAAAAATGATGGATTTGAGGAATGTATGAGATATCTAACTGGACAGGAGTACTAGATACTTGGAAATCTCATGAAGCACCGAGAATAAACTAAGCTAAATATAGCCCTTTGCCTGGCATATAACACCATGGGTAGCTTTTAGGAACTAGAAGATGCAGGGAAAATAGTCCACTGGGATATGTCTAGATCAAAGAGTCAGATGCAGAGTGGCAGGGATCAAGGGTGTGGCAGTGAGGGTGGCGTTTCAACTTGATTGACTTTAGGCTCTGCCCCCTGGATTGGTGGAGCCCACCTCCGGGAGCATCGGGCTGGGTCATGGAGCATAGCATTGGGTTCTATGTCTGATTCATGCCCCTTCCTTTGTGGCACTCTTCCTCTGCTCTGCTTCCTGGCCAGTATGAGCTAAGCAGCTTTGCTCCACCATATCTGCCTACTGTGATGTCTCTATCTTGCAGCCAGCTGTGTATTGAACTGAAACCATGAGCAAATTAAACCTCTTGTTCTTTAAATTGTGGGTGTTTGGTATTATATCTCAGCAATGAGAAAGGTGGCTAATACAGAGTTAAGCAGGAAATAAAGGAAATAAATGGAACATTTATGGTCAGGCAGGCAATAAAGAAAAGGAAAGGAGTACAACATTTATAGTCAAGGACCTACTGACTTTACTTTCAGCATAGTGGATGCTGTTTTTACCTTGACCACTACCTTCTTGGCTCACTTGGAAATTGCCACAATGACAATTTCCTGTCCTAAGCACCTTGGTACTGTCTCTCAGCTAAGAGTTTTCTCCAGCATTCAAGGGTCTAACCATCCATACCCAGAAGAGTCTGTGCCCCAGGCAACTCTAATCAGAGGAGAAAGTGAGGTTGATAAATATTTCAGTTTCCTACTTCCTCAGTATGCTTACTCTAAGAAGATGATTGTTCTGCTCCACAAGATACCTCAGAGGCTTCCAAGACTTTGAACCTCAAGTGCTCCCAGCCAAAAGTCATTAATTCACATTTTCTGGGTTTTTCTTCCTTTCAAGTCTCTACTTCCCTATACCCTCTGTTTCACTTCCTGGAACGATTTTCCAAATAGTTTACCAACATACACGCCGTTGTTTCAAGATTTGGGAAAACCTAAACCAAGATTAATATTCCAGGTTAAAATAAAATATTTGCTTCCCTAAATTGCCTTTCTTCTCATGTAAAGATGAAAAAACTGTTAAGGGAATACTTAGTAAAAACTAAACTGATGTTAAACAGGTATCTTAGTGCTTCTTATTATGTGGGAAGCAATAAAAAACCAATAATGTCAAAAGGACACAGAAGACAATTGAAAGAGCTCCCGCTGGTAATACTTGGGGTAATTAAAAAATAAGAAACTAAAATTGAAATAACATTGAAATTTTAAAAGTGTGTTTGTCTGTAATGATACTAAAACAAAAAGGGGGGGGTGTATTAGTTTTCTGTCATTATGACAAAATATTTGACATAGACAACATAAAAGGAGGAAAGGTACATTTTAGTTCATGATTTCAGAGGTCTCAGTTTATGGTCAGCTTGTTTTGTTACTGTGAGTCAGAACATCATGACTGAGGGGCACTGTGGAGGAAATTGTTCATCTCATGGTAGCCCGGATACAGAGAGTGAAAGAAAGAACCACAAACAAAGGTGTGGGGAGCAGATATAGTCCCCAGATTAATGCTCCCATGAGGTTCTCCCTTCAACTAGGCCTCACTTCCTGTTTATATCAACACCCAATAATGCTATCAAACTATCTTAAAAATGGATAAATCCACTTGAAGTTAGAGTCCTCATGATCCAAACACTTTCTGACTATCTCACATGAGAACACATGAGATTTTGAGGAACATTTTACATCTAAACCATAAGAGGAAAAATATCTACCACCATGGGAGGTAACTCTGACTTCAGTGTCTTAATATGAAATTATTAATAGAAGACACTGAATAGATCATATATTTAGATATTTTGGTTAATGAGCTGAGGGAAATTCTTCCACAGAACTGTCAGCAAATAGACCCCGCTGCAGACAGGCAGGTCTGCCCACACCCTACCGAGGTCCCCAGTCACACAGAACATGCCGAATCAGCCTGCTGCAGACAGGCAGGTCTGTGCATGCCCTACCAAGGTCCTGAGTCACAGGGAAGACACTGAATCACCCTGCTACAGATAGGTAGCCACCTGGTTCCACACTACAAAGACGCAGAGGACACCAGACCACCAGACCACGGTACTGCGTCCCTCTGCTCCTGGCCCAGAGGTAGGGGCTTCAGAGCCACAGTCCCACTGCTCCTGGCCCAGAGGAAGGGGCTTCCTGGCCACCATCCCTCCTGCTGCTCCCAGCCCACAGGAAAGGGCTTTTGGGTCACCATCCCTACCGCTGCTCCCAGCCCCTGTCCCACCTCTCCCAGCTAAGAGGAGGTAATCTGTGCAGGAGCTAACAGCCCCCTGCCCCAGTCAAAATGAGAAAACACTTAAATAAGTCTCAAAACCAGACTTCCAGATCACGCACAGCAACCACAAAGGGAAATGAGATGGAACACTCTGATACTCAACCACCTGGACCCACTGAACTGGCAACAAAAGGGGATCTGGAAAAAATGAAATCAGAAATAATTTCTCACATAACAGGAGAAATTGTGCCCCTAGTGCAAGACATGATTAATAAATCTAGAGAGGAGCTCAGGAACATGATGGAATCCCAACATAAGAAACAAATGGAATCCATAAAACAGATGCAAATCGATTTCCAGGAGATGAAAAACTCCATTGAATGTCTACACAGCAGAATGAGCCAATGTGAGGACAGAATTTCAGATATAGAAGATAAGATTGCAATTAGTGACCAGGAAAGGAAAAATTACTTCAAAATTACAAGGGAACATAAGAAATCAATCCAGCAGCTGCTAGATGATGCAAAGAAGAATAACATAAGGCTGATTGGGCTCAATGAAGAAACAGGAGAGAGTGGAGATGACATAAAAAAATCTCTTCACAGAAATAATGGCAGAAAACTTCCCAAGCAGGGGAAAAGAGCTTGACATACAGATAAGTGAGGCATATAGGACTCCAAATAGCCTTGATCAAAAAAAATCTACACATAGGCATATAATTGGTAAGATTCCAGAAACACAACAGAAGAACAAAGTTCTCCAAGCAGTCAGAGAAAAGAAACAAATCACATACAAAGGAAAGCCCATCAGAATCACAGCAGACTTCTCAACACAAACCATCAGGGCAAGAAGAGCTTGGAGTGACATATTCCAAGACATAAAAGAAAACAGCCTCCAACCCAGATTGATGTACCCTGCAAAACTATCTTTCAAAATGGATGGAGAAATAAGATACTTTCATGACAAAGAGCACCTTAGGAACTTCATGAATACCAAACCAGCACTCCAAAGGATTTTACACAATATCCTAGGAACAGACATTGAGGATCACAACCCCAGGAAGCAAAGCAGAATGAACCCATCTGGCATGAAAAGAAATTAAATGCAAAGGGGGAGAACCCAACCAAAAGGAAAAGTCATGGCAATGACAAGTCAATACGTTTCAGTTATAACCATCAACGTTAATTTTCTCAATTCACCAATCAAAAGAAATAGACTGGCAGAATGGGTCAAGAAGCAAAATCCAAAAATATGCTGCATACAAGAAACACACTTAATTCAAAAGGAAACTCATAGACCGAAAGTTAAAGGGCAGAAAACAATACTCCATGTGACAGGAACCTGGAAAAAAAAGCAGGAGTAGCTATCCTCCTTGCAGATCAAGTAGATTTTAAACCAACACTGATTAAGAGACATGAAGAAGGACACTACATCCTTGTAAAGGGAAGAACACAAGAGGAAGAGATGACAATCATAAATATCTATGCACCAAACACTAGTGCACCCAACTATATAAAACAAATACTAACGGACATGAAAAGTCTTATATGCACTAATACATTTGTAGTGGGGGACCTCAACACCCCACTGTCACAAATAGATAGATCAACTAGACTAAAAATAAGTAATGAAATACTAGAACTCAATCAAACTCTTGAACAAATGAACTTAACAGATGTTTACAGAGTCTGCCACCCCACGAAATCAGAATACACATTCTTCTCAGCGGCACATGGGTCATTCTCAAAAATAGACCACATACTCACACATAGAACATGTTTAAGGAAGTGCAAAGGAATTGGAGTTATCCCCTGTATATTATCAGACAATAATGCAAAGAGATTGGAGATTCATAGCAAAAGAAACTCAAAAAATTTCATAAACACATGGAAATTGAACAACACACTTCTGAATAACCAATGGGTCACAGAGGAAATTAAAGAAGAAATCAGACAGTTCCTTCAATTAAATGACAATGACAATACAGCATATCAGAATCTATGGGAAACAATGAAAGCAGTCTTACGAGGGAAATTCATAGCAATGAATGCACATATTAGGAAAACAGAACGAGCCCAATTAAACAACCTGATGCTGAACCTCAAGCTTCTAGAAAAAGAAGAGCAGGACAACCCCAAAGCTCATACAAGGGAGGAAATTGTAAAGATCAGAGGAGAAATGAATGCAATGGAGACTAAGAGAATGATACAAAAAATTAATGAAGCCAAGAGTTGGTTCTTCGAAAGAATCAACAAAATTGACAAACCCTTAGCCAACCTTGTCAGAAAAAGGAAGGAAAAGGCCCAAATCCATGCAATTAGGAATGAAAAGGGTGAAATACAACAGACCCAGCAGAAATCCAGAGGATCATCAATACCTACTTCCAGAACCTATACGCCAATAAGATGGACAACACAGAAGAAATGGACAGATTCCTAGATACATAAGAATACCAAAGTTAAACAAAGAAGACCTAAAAATTCTGAACAACCCAATATCAACCAATGAAATTGAAAATGTAATTAAAAACTTATCAACTAAGAAAAGCCCGGGCCCTGATGGCTTCACTGCTGAATTCTACAAGACATTTAGAGAGGAACTGCTGCCACTACTGTTTAAACTCTTCAATGAAATTCAAAGGGAAGCAATACTCCCAAATGCATTCCTGGAAGCAAACATCACCTTGATCCCCAAAGCAGAGAAAGACCCAACTGAAAAAGAGAACTATAGGCCAATCTCAGTAATGAACATACATGCAAAAATCCTTAATAAGATAATGGCAAACAGAATGCAGAAGATCATCAAGAAGATCATACACCCTGATCAAGTGGGATTCATCCCAGGGATGCAGGGATGGTTCAATATACACAAATCAATTAATGTAATACACTATATCAATAGAGCCAAGGACAAAAACCATATGATTATCTCCATAGATGAAGAAAAAGCATTTGACAAAATCCAACATGCATTTATGATAAAAAACCCTACAAAAAATTGGAATAGATGGTCTCTACCTCAAACTGATAGAAGCCATCTATGAAAAACCAACAGCCAATATCATACTAAACGGTCAAAAACTGAAATCCTTCACATTAAAATCAGGAACAACACAAGGATGTCCACTATAACCACTCTTGTTCAATATAGTTCTGGAAACATTAGCCATGGAAATTAGACAAGAGAAAGAAATAAAAGGAATAAAGATAGGGAATGAAGAAGTCAAATTGTCATTATTTGCAGATGACATGATACTCTATATAGAAGACCCCAAGAACTCCACCAAAAGTCTTCTAGACTTAATAACCAAATTCAGTCAAGTAGCTGGTTACAAGGTCAACACACAAAAATCAATAGCTTTCCTCTACACCAATGACAGGCTCACTGAGAGAGAAATAGGGCAAATAATTCCTTTCACAATAGCATCCAAAAAACTGAAATACCTAGGAATCAACCTAATGAAAGAAATCAAAGACCTCTTCTTTGAAAACTATGGCACTCTGAAAAGAGAGATTGAAGATGATATCAGAAAATGGACAGACATCCCCTGCTCCTGGGTAGGAAGGATTAATATAGTGAAAATGGCCATACTTCCAAAACTGCTATATAGATTTAATGCAATTCCAATTGAGATCCCAGCAGCATACTTCATAGACCTTGAGAAAACAATCCAAAAATTCATTTGGAACAAGAAGAGACCCAGAATAGCAAAAGCAATTCTAGGTAACAGAGACATGGCAGGGGTATCACAATCCCCAACCTGCAACTCTACTACAAAGCTACTGTGATAAAAACAGCATGATACTGGCAAAGAAACAGACCTGAGGACCAGTGGAACAGATTAGACTATGCAGAAACAACGCCAGACACACTCAGCCATCTCATCTTCGATAAAGGAGCCAAACACCCCCACTGGAGGAAAGATAGCCTCTTTAATAAATGGTGCTGGAAAAATTGGGCTTCAACTTGCCAAAGATTAAAACTAGACCTGTATCTCTCACCATGCACTAAACTAAAATCAAATTGGATTAAAGATCTAAATATTAAAATAGAAACTCTGAACCAGTTGGAACAGAGGTGAGGTAGAACCCTTGAAGATATCGGTGTAGGAAAAGATTTTATGAACAAAACCTCAGTTGCCCGTGAACTACCACAAACAATCAACAAGTGGGATCTCTTCTTATTAAAAGGCTTCTGCACAGCAAGAGAAACCACCAGCAGTGTGAAGAGACAACCCACAATGTGGGAAAAAATCTTCACCTGCTCTTCCTCAGACAAAGGTCTACTATCTCGAATCTATAAAGAATTTAAAAAGATCAGACCTCCCAAATTTAAAGACCCTATCCAAAAATGGGCATCTGAAATGAACAGACATTTCTCAGACAAAGAAGTATAAATAGCAAATAAATACATGAAAAAATGTTCAACATCACTGGTCATTCGAGAGATGCAAAGGAAAACAATGCTGAGATTCCACCTCACTCCAGAAAGAATGGCTGCTATCATGAAATCAACCAATAACAAATGCTGGTGGGGCTGTGGGGAAAGAGGAACCCTGCTCCACTGCTGGTGGGAGTGTAGACTGGTGCAACCACTGTGGAAATCAGTATGGAGATACCTCAAAGAACTAGGACTGGAAGTCCCATTTGACCCCACTATTCCACTGCTGGGGATCTTCCCCAAAGAATTAAAAGAATCATACCACAGTGACATATGTGTGCCCATGTTCATAGCAGCACAGTTTGTAATAGCTAAAACTTGGAAACAGCCCAAATGCCCATCAACTGGAGACTGGATAAAGAAAATGTGGGTTTTTTTTTTATAAAATGGAGTACTACTCAGCCATAAAAAATGAGAAATTAGAGACATTTATAGCTAAGTGGATGCACATTGAGGTGATACTCTTAAGTGAAATAAACAGGACACACATGAGTAAATACCGAATAGTTTCTCTGGTGTGAGAAACTGAAAGTGTAACTAAGGACTAAATGTATAATAGGTAATGTGAAATAGGAAGAAAAAGGGCAAAGGGGAAGGAAGTGGGAGGGCTAGGAGAAAGGATAGAAGGGAATGGGATTAATATGAGAAAATGGAAAAATAGGAACAAAATCTTTCTAAATAGGGATGACTGGAGGGTTTGAAGGGAGGGCTGGGCAAGGGTGAAAAATAAGAACCAAGAGAGACTATGTAAAGGTGCAAATTTCCAATGATGAATGTCATTTTATTGTATATCTAAAATGTACCATTGATTAGAATGAATAATCGAAAATGTAAAATAGGAAGAAATGGTCCAAAGGGGTAGGGGTAGTGGGAGGGGCAGGAGAAAGGAAAGAAGGGAAAGGAAAAATGATGAGAAATGGAAAAAATGGAAATAAAGGCTTTGTAAATAGGGAAGGGTGGAGGGCATGAAGGGAGGGCTAGGAATGGGGAAAAAATAAGAACCAAGATGCATTATATAAAGGTACAATTCCCAATGAGAAATGTAATTGTGTTGTATACCTACAATGTACCAATAAAAGAATTTAATAAAAAAAAAGGACTGTCAGCAAATAAAAAAAGTAATCCTAAAATTTTTACAATGACATTTTGTATTTCCCAGTGAAATAAGTTAATTATGCCAAAGAATAATACCACATATTAATCCCATTAGATGAAAAATGGAAAAGTACCTGGGCTTTCTCATGATGCCAAATATAATTATTTGATAGTTGTTGCAAAACTACTTTAGAACTATAATGAACAAAAACAATGGCAGTGTAAACTATCAAATTGTTGAGAAATAGATACAGCAAATACATTAACAAAATGTTAACTATTAATCTTTGTTGTGGGTGTATAAAAATGTACCGTGTACCATTCTTCATTATTTCTCTGTGTATTTGAACATTTTCACAGAAAGGTTTTTAATTTGTGTTTTAACTTATTTTTCCACTAAAGTGTAACTTGGCTTTTGTTATGGCTTATATCCAGATGTTCCCCCAAAGCCTCATCTGGTCATAGGTGAGGTTTTTGGGAGTGACTGGATCGTGGATGTGTGATACTGGATTAGTCCCCTGATAGGTTTAGCATACTTCTGGGTGTGGATGATGGATTTAATGAAGAGGGAAGACTCACTCTGGGTGTGGATTGCACCAAAAAATAGGCTTGTAGCCTGGATAGGATAGAAATGGAAAGAAGAAAGAAGTCATGCTGCTTCTTGCCTGCCATACCATGAACTATGTCTCTTCAGTCAGGCCCCTCTGCCTTCACTCCCTGCCTTGGAGTCAGCTGACTATGGACTAAAAATTCTATAAACTGTGAGCTAAAATAAACTTTTCTTCCTTTAACTTGTAGATGTTGGGTATTTTGTTCCAGCATCAAGACAAGTAACTAAAACATCTTTTGTGAAGTTGGAGGTTTTTTTCACTTTCTTCCACTTTGATTTGCATAATTTCATGTATATTTTAAGACTTTTCCCCCTCTTACAAGGGGCATGTTTGCATGCTTACTGTAATTTTTACTATTTTTTTCCCGTTAAGTTTATTGGTACATTTTTGGTATAAAATACAGTTACATTCATCATTGGGATCTTGTACCTTTACGTGAGTATCTTGGTTCTTATTTTTTCCCCCTTCCCTTGCCCTCCCCTCACCCCCTCCACCCTTCTCTATTTGCAAAGACCTTGTTTCCATTTGTTTTCCTCTTTTCATATTTTTCCCTTGCCCTTTTTCCCTTCCCCTACCCCTCCCAATTCCCCTGGTCTTTTAGACCTTTTCTTCCTGTTACACAATATCAGTTATACATTTTTTAAATTACAATATTAAGATCTAGGAGACATTACCACAGATTTTACAGAATTTAAAAGGATATAGAAAGCATATTTCAAAAATCTTTTTTGAAATAAATTTAACGACTTCTAAGAAGTACCTTGGAAGACAAATTAATGAAACTAACTCTGGAGGAAATATAAAATTTGAATAGCACCTATTAAAGAAAGTATATTCCTAGCTTGAAAACCTACCTATATGACAACAGCAGGCTCATAAACACTTTAACTGATAAATTACATCAAACAATTAAAGCAGAAAAAAGAAGGGATACCTCTCCCCTCATTTTAGGAACTCAACATTGTGCTAATTCTAAAACTGGATAAAGAGAATAGAAGAAAAAAATACGAACATAGATAGAAATGTGTTTAACAAAACAAACTATTAGAAGTCAGATCTGGCAGGACGTAGAAAGTGGTTTTGTTATAGAGATGGCAGTGTTGGTCCAGCACTGGAAGATCCACCCCCAAAAGTCATCATTTTAACAGAGAAAAGGAAAAAGCCATATGATCCTGTCACTAGTCAGAGAAAAAGCACTGGAATAAATTCCACAGCTGTTCATGGCAAAAGCTATCAGGAGACTAGAAGTAGAACAGAAACTTCTCAACAGATTAAAGACATGTACTCCACACCTCCAGTGAGAATGCCTTATATAAATGGAGAAGATACAATGCCCTCTCCTTAAGGTGGGGAACAAGGGCAGATATGCTTACTCTTTATCTGTCCATTAAACTTTGAAACCTAGTCCCCACCAAAATAGTCTGGCAATAAAATGACACTACTAGGATAGGATTGGCATGGCAGAAGCAAAATCTTTATATGTAGATGAAATGATCATCTACAGAGAAAATACTAAGAAATCTCTAGGAGCCCCTAGAACTTGTACTTGAATTTAGCAGGATTAGAAAACACAAGGTGTATATAAAAATTCAGGTCTGTGTATACTTGCTATAAATGAAGAATTGGATATTGAAATTTAAAAGTTATGTAGAAATACAAAGGACCTAGAAAAGTTAAAAACAAAAACAAAAACAGTGTTGGAAGACATTCAGTACCTAATTTTAAGACCGCCTCTAAAGCTACAGTAATCAAGGCAGTGTTGGTATAAGGAAAGACATACAGACCATTTGAATAAAACAGAGAATCTAGAAATAGAACCACACATATATAGTCCAATGAGTTTTGAAAGATTATTTAACATTAGCATTTTATAGAATATAAACTAGATTCAAGAGCCGAGGAAGAGACAGTGTCTTCAGCAAACAGCACTAGAACACCTGGTATCTGTATGTAAAAAAGTAACCTCAACCCTTTTTTTCCATACATGAAAATAACTTGAAGGGATCTATGAACCTAAATATGAAAGCCTAAAAGTATAAAACTTTAAGAAGAAATTATAAGGGAAAATATTTATGAATTCAGGGTAGGCAAGAACTACTTAGGATACAAAAAACATGATGTATAAAAGAAAAAAATTGATAAATGAGATTCCATCAAAATTTAGAACTTTAAATGACATCATTAAAATGAAAAGTAGTCCTTAAACAGACCATATTTACAATGCATATAACCTATGATCAGAATATATAAAGAATTCTTAGAGCTCATTAATAGACAATCCAATTAAAATGTAGACATAAGAAGATGATAAATAGCCAGTATAGCACAAGGAATGGTGTACAAACAACTCTAGAATCAGAAAAACACTAATGAGTACAATAATAAGATTGAATTATTCACTCATTAGGGAGATGAAGTTAAAAGTTTTAAAAGCCTTGTCATGACTTTTTCTTTTTGTTGGATTCTCCCCCTTTGCATTTAATTTGTCATGCCCAATGGATTCATTTTCCTGGTGTCCTGGGGTTGTGATCCTCATTTTCTTTTCCTAGGGTATTGTTTAAAATTTTTTGGAGTGCTGGTTTGGTATTCATGAAGTTCCTGAGGTGCTCTTTTTCATGAAAGTTTCTTATTTCTCCATCAATTTTGAAAGATAGTTTTGCAGGGTACATCAATCTGGGTTGGAAGCTGTTTTCCTTTAGGGCTTGAAATACATCACTCCAAGCTCTTCTTGCCTTGAGGGTTTGCACTGAAAAGTCTGCTGTGATTCTGATGGGCTTTCCTTCATATGTGATTTGCTTCTTTTCTCTCACTGCTTGTAGAATTCTGTTCTTCTGTTGGATTTCTGGAATCCTGACTATTATATGCCTATGTGTAGATTTTTTTTTTTGATTAAGGCTAGCTGGAGTCCTATATGCCTCACTTATCTGTATGTCACGTTCTTTTCCCCTCCTTGGGAAGTTTTCTGTCATCACTTGTGTGAACAGTTTTTTCATGTCATCTGCACTTTCTCCTCTTTCTTCATTGACTCCAATCAGTCTTATGTTATTCTTCTTTGCATTGTCTAGCAGCTGCTGGATTGATTTCTCATGTTCCCTTACAATTTTAAAGCAACTTTTCTTTTCCTCCTCACTAATTGCAATCTTATCTTCTATATGTGAAATTTTATCCTCACATTGGTTCATTCTGCTGTGCAGACTTTCGAGAGAGTTTTTAATCTCTTGGAAATCTGTTTGTATCTGTTTTATGGATTCCATTTGTTTCCTATGCTGGGATTCCATCATGTTCCTCATATCCTCCATTTTTTCATCTGTGTCCTGTCTAGATTTATTAATCATGTCTTGCGCCATGAGCAAAATCTTTGCTGTCATCTGAGAAATTATTTCTGATTTCATTTTTCCCAGATCCTCTTTTGTTGCCAGTTCAGAGAGTCCAGGTGGTTGAGTATCAGAGTGTTCCATCTCGTTTCCCTTTGGGCTTGCTGTAGGTGATCCAGAAGTCTGTTTTTGAGACTTGTTTACGTGTCTTCTCATTTCCACCAGATGGGGTGCTTCTGGCGCCCATACAGCTCACCTTCTCTGCCCTAGGAGCCTGGGATGGAGGTGGGGAGCTTCCTTCTGGGTGCTGCAACTGGATGAGCTTCTCTCAATTTTTACTATTTTAATCTCAAATATTCCCTTTAATTTGGTCCACAATGGTTTTGGTGTTTTCTATAACTAAACTCTTCATTTCCATTACTGAGGTAGCTACTGTTAAATAGGATGTGTATTGACATTACCCTTGTGGACATTAGGTAGTCCAATATATATTTTCTGAATTGCTTTCTGGCATACTACTTTTCAAGAGGACACACTTGAGTATGTGCTGGGGGAAAAAAGAGGTGAAAGTACAAAGATGGCAAGTAGTAACCAAGCTTCGGTGACATCTAAAAAGCCTGTATTTCTTACAAGAAATGTATTCTATGATGCTCAACTATGGCTATCTGTAAAAATATTATGGGTCAAATCCTATCATGAGGAACTTAAAGAAAGGCGAAATACCATTCCCTGGGCATTTGGTGTGGTCAACCTTGGTTGAAATCTCATTGCCACTTCTTCCAGGTCATTTCCCCAGGGCCCAGGACTAGACATAAAACAAAGCAGGAGTCCAGTGCCTTCAAAGATGAGTGGTTCATTAAAGCTGCCCAAGCATGCAGACCAAGGCAAAACTACATTCCTGCAGAAGTCAATCTTCTTTCTTCTCTGACATTTTCATTTTAGATATTTTCCTCCAGATAATTGAGATAATTATAATTTCATATATATATATATATATATATATATATATATATATATATTTGTACCAGGGATCGAACTCAGGACCTTGCACTTTTGAGGCAGGTGGCAGAACCACTGAGCTAAATCCCCAGCTCCTTGTATTTTTTTTAAGGAGAGTAATATTTTCCTTCTTATTTGTGCTAAACTAGCTTCAGCCACTGTGTTATATTGCTTTTCCATTCATATAATATAACACAGTCAAGTGTTATATGTTTTTATTATAATAAGACATATATATGAGAATATATATAAGGATATATACATGAGAAAATTTCACTATAACAAGACCAACAAGGTACTATTATCATAAGCCATTGGACAGAGTACAGAAATATTTTAATGGAATAAATTTGGGATTTCAGTGCTATTCATAATAGTGTTTGTCTTGTAATAATGATGTACAAATCCCCCATGGTAGAATGAAAAGCAAATTGAAAATACAAATGTGACTTTAAGACACAAATCTGAAACTCCTGTAATACCAAAAGGTGTTCTGTAATACCAAAGGCTACTTGTGTGTACATAAGCCAGCTAAAAAAGTTACAGATAATAAGTGTTCAAGAAAATTTCAAAGAAGTTGCACTTGTTTATTTATTCAATAAATTTGTTTAGCATCTATTATGTGCATGACATCCTTATAGGGTTTGGGGATACAACAATTAACACAAAAATATTTCTACCTTTGTGAAGGTTATGTCCTAGTAAACATTGATAAATAAATCTAGAAAATTAACAAGGTTCTGAATTTATGATGGTTTGACCTAACAATCTTTTAGCTTTATGATGGTTCAAAGTTTATCTATATAGACATTCTGGTTTTTACTTTATAGTATTTAACAAATTACATGGTATTCAAACATACATCATGAAATGAGCTTTGTGTTAGATGACTTTGTCCAACTATAGGCTACTGTAAGTATTCTTAGCACATTTAAGGTAGACTAGACTACACTATGATGTTTGGTAGGTTAGATATGGTAAATACATTTTCAAATTACGATATTTTCAACTCATGATAAGTTGATTGGGATGTTACCTTATAAGTGGAGGAGCATCTGTACTATGTTATAATGTTAAAGATGTATTATTTTATAATGTTAAATATGTAATAAGGGAAGCAGAATTGAAAGATTTTTGTGGTGGGGTGTACTTTTACATAAAGTAGAAATGAAAGGCTATCTTACAAATGCAATTTTTCAACAAACACCAAAAAATAAGAGAAGCAGCCATGAGAACATCTAAAGGAATAGAATTCCAAGCAGAGGGAATAGCAAGGGTGAAAGTTCTGAGATTTTGGCATAGCTACTCTGTTTATAAAGAAAATTCTGGAGACTGGTATAGCTGGAGTGGAGTGTCCGAAGAAGAGACTACAAAAGTTAACTCAGATAGGTAACAATGTCCAAATGAAGTAGGGTGTTGTAGGTCATTGTTGCAAATGAGAAGCCCTTCAAGGGTTTTGAGCAATAAAATCATGGCCATTTTTAATTAAAACTATTGGTAATGCTACACATTACTACCTTGACACTAATCAAGTATTACAGTGTGTTTATGTCCTCCTAAAAGACTAGCTCCCAAGATAATGGTATTAGGAGGTGGAACCCTGGAAGATGATTAGAACATAAGGGAAAAATCCTCATGAATGAGATTGGTGTCTTTATTTAAAAGGCCTGAGGGAGATTCAAATGCCTCTTGTCATGTGAGGACATAGCAAGAAACCATCAACTATAAACTAAGAAGGGGACACATACTAGACCCTAAATCTACCAACAACTTGATTTTGTACTTCTTAGCCTGCAGAACTGTGACATATAAATTTCTATTCTTTACAGACTGTTTCCAAGTCTATGATATTTTGTTACAGCTGCTTAAACGGATAAAGATACCAAGTTACTTAGTTTTATATAGATCACATATGGTAATCAGAAAAAAATTTAGATAACAAATGTGAACCCTTTAATAAGAAATTATTACGTTTTGCTTCTGAGACTAAAAATAACCTTCACTTTCAGTTGCAAGTTTCTTGTAATTGTTAACAAACCTAATTTGGTTAGACTATCAGAATTCAAATGTGCTAATCAGATATTAAATGGAGACCATGGGATGCACAGTAAGCATTCATAATGTATTTATGGCACTACTTTCATGAAAATATCTTTTTCAAAATACAAAGAAGTGAATCGAGTAACAATGGAGTAGCTTGGCTAAACTATTTCTCACACAGAAATAGTTATGAAATGTGGAAAAACAGTGTGCACACACATACACAATTATCTCAAGTCACAAGTAACTGAATATAAACAAAAAATTGGAAGGAGTGTTTACAATGAAGAAGTAACTGTGAAATATGAGATTAACAAGTATGAGGTATTTTGTCTGAAAGTACTGCCAAGTCCAGTGGTGGCAAAACTATGGCACACGGGCCACTGTGCATTGTTAGTATCATTGAAAGTTCTAAAAAGTTCACCATCACTGACTTAGTCCACAAGAGGCTTAAGTGACAACCACAGTTTTACAGAATAAATGCAAAGGAAACAAGACAAGGGCACAACATAGTCAAAGTACCAGAGTGGAGGGTGTAGAACAACAAAGATGAAGAGGTAGTCTTGACACTAGTTTAAGAAAACTGATGCTTTACATCCAAGAGAACAACAATAAGAATAGCTTCTGATTTTCATGAAGAAACAATGGAGAAAATAAAACAATGGTACAATGTCTTAACAATCCTGTGAGGGGGAAAAAAGCCACTGTTAACCCACAGTTTAACTTATAGTAAAAATCAAAATATCTTTCAAAACTGAGAGCTAAAAAAAGACATCTTATGATGAACAAAAACAGTGCATTTGTTGCCAGCCCATTTGCACTACAAAACATGTTGAAGAAAATTCTTTTGACAGAAGAGAAATGACACTTGAATCTGTAAAACAGTGAGCATTTCCAAAAATAGAAAATATATAGAAAAATTTAAAGGCTTATATACATACATGTGTTTATATAGATAAAATATATTTGATTCTTATTATTTGTGGCAATTATGCTAAATAAAGTAAATGCAAACACTGAATTAGTGAATACTGGATCACTGTTCCTAGGAGAAATATAGCATTAAGTTCCTGCAAGCCTCTAGTTATAACATTTTCCTCAATCAACCAAGACATTTCCTAATTTTATGTAGGATTGGTTTAAAGATAAGATATATATCCATATATATATATATATATATATATATATATATAGTTGCTTCATTAACATTAAACTTACAGCAAACAGCACCATGAAGTGCTTGGAGCTTTTCTAACACATGTACTTTATCATAGATTTCTTATGCTTAAGAATGCTAGACAGTACTTCAGGCTTATATTTGGAGGCCATTTACATAGTAAAATTACCAACAAAAAGCATAAAAATCCAAAAATGTGCTTTAAATAGACTACGAAAAGTACATTTGTTTACAGTGTAAGAGCTGAAACAGAAGGCACAGTATCACTGTTTGACTTCAGCAGAGAGTATATGCATCAGATGAGTCAAATTTTTTGTCCATCTTCACTGTAAATGATCTTGAAAGAGCAGTTAGTGTTAGTTTTGGAGATATAAATAAGTCTTAATGAGAAAATGAATTTTCAAACAGAGAAACTATAGAGACAATTGACTCTACATTGATGTATTTTTCTCTTAATTCAAAAATATATGTGATTTGTTATAATTTATAAAATTATGAAGATGTAGTGGTACTTATAGTACAAGTGAAGTTAATGTAAACAATAAACAGAAATGCAAGGAATAAATAGATCTGTACTGTTTCAAGGTAAAAATTTTAGGTTAAGCAATATACTTTTAATTCAAAGTAGATTATGAAAGTTTATCATACATATTGCAATCCCTAGAGAAACCTCCAAAGAAACTCCAAAGAAACACAGCTAAAAAGCTGTAGAATAAATGAAAAAAGAACATAGAAGAGAGAAATAAAACAGATGAAATAGAAAACCAATAGTGATTGGCAGAACTAAATTTAATCATATTGATAATTAACATTAAATTTGAATGACTAATCCCTGAAATAATAGTCAGAGTGACAAAATAGATTTTAACAAAAGAGCTACCTCAATATTTTACATACTGCCCACAAAAGTTGAACTTCAAAACAACAAAATACAAATAAGTTATATATAAAATAATGAAAAAATTAAATTATGGAAAAGCCAATCAAATTATAGCTGGAGTAGCTATATTAATATCAAACAAGGTAAACTTGAAGAGGAGTACTTTTAGAGATAATACGTAGTATTTCATAATAACAAAAGGGTCAATTCACTAGGTAAACAACAATTTTAAATGTTCATGAGCATGATTTATTTTAAAATACACATAACAAAAATGTATAGAAAAAAGATAGAAACAGACAATGCAGACTTATAGCTGGAGATCTGGAATACTTTTCTCATAATTAATGGAACAACAAGATGAGACAATCAGTACGGATATAGAAAATCAGATCATAATTGACTATCTTGACTTCATTATATCTGTAGAATACTATCCACAACAACCGACAAATATAAATTCATTTCCAGGAAACATGTAACATTCACTAGACCATAGATTAGACTTTTGAAAAGGTCTCAATATACTACAAAATATTGAAATCTTATACAGTACATTCTCTGATCACAAAACACCTGATTTGGAACTCAATAACAATAAGCTGTCCTGAAAAGCCACAAAATTTGGAAACGAAATAGTAAATTTCTACATAACCTGTTGATCAAAGAAGTTACAGGAGAAAATACATGCTCTTTTATTTATTTATTTATTTATTTATTTATTTATTTATTTTTTGGTACTGGGGATTGAACTCAGGTCCTTGGCTTGTGAGGCAGGCGGCGGAACCACTGAGGTAAATTCCCAGCCCTTAACATGCTATTTACTTAAATGATAATGAAAATAGAACATATCAAAAATTGTGTGATGTAGTTACAACAGTGTTTAGAGTATGTTAAGATTTTAAATACTTAGGAGATAAGATTAAGTTTCAGTGATTTCAATATGCTAGTAAAGATGAGTAAATCAAATCCATATTAAATAGAACTAATACAAAAATAATGAGCAGATATAAATAAAACAGAAAGTGAAAAAAAAAAAATGGGAAAAGCCTGTTAGTTTGTTCCAGAAATCTCGGAAAGAAATACACAGAGACACAGAATTCAGGTTAAATAATAAAAGTTCTACTCACAAGTAGGTGGGACCACCAGAAACAGGTCTGGTCAGTATCTGTGCACCCCTTTGTTCAGCATTTCCTTTTTATATCCTTTTCAGCCATTATCTCATGCCTAGTGGTCTTTGATGTTTAAATACAATTCCAGTTCCTGTTTACAAGTCACAGACTCAAGATAAGCACATATACATTGTAAATTCACCCAACCATTGCAACTTTGTTAGTTTAATGAAGTTACTGGTTAAAGAGTCAGATAACTGTCACCTTAAAGTCACCTTAAACAACAAGAGTTACGGGAAAAGCAAATCTTAAGGGAACACATTACTTATTTTGCTTATACAACTACCTTAATAGTCAGTCTACTAAATTATCTAAAACTTTTCCCTATCAAGTTCTTTGCAAATTTTAATAAAATTGATAATTCCATGATAAAACATGGGATGATGGGGGTGTACAAGTTACCAATATTAAGAATAAATAAGGTTTCCTGGGATAAGATCAATATATAAAAGTCAATTATATTTCTATATGCTAGAAACTAAAAATTAATATTTAAAAATTAATTCCACTTATAATAGCATCAGATACTAGTTCTCCTCAAATTAATGTATAGCTTCAATGCAATTAAAATTATTATAAGTCCAGGATTTTTTAATAGAAATGAAAAATCTGATCCCAAAATTTCTGTGGGAGAGCAAATAACTTAGAATAGTTATCAGTTAAAAAAATAACAAGTTCCAAGGCTTACATATACTATCTGCAATCAAAACTTCCTACAAAGCTACAGCAATCAATACAGTGAGATATTGACATAAGGATAGACAAATAGATCAATAGAATAGAATGTAGAGTCCAGAAATAGGCCTACAGTTATATAGTCATCTGAATTTTAACAAAAATGTCAAACAATTGAGTGAGGGAAAGGAAATTGTTCTTAACATGGCACAGGAACAAATGGATAGTCACAGGGGAAAAGAAACTCAAGGCCCTCCTAACAAAATTCAAAATATTAATTTTAGATGATGATAGACCTAAGTAAGAGAGCAAAAATTAAAGCTTTTTAGAAAAAAATGCAATTAGAAAAACAAACAGGAGAATGGTAGTTTTTTATAAAGTTATTCACTTTGTTCAGTTACATATATTGGCTCAGTAACTCTATTCCTCATTATTTATCCAACTGTAAGGAAAATAAATGTCTGCCAAAGGAACTGTATAAATAATGTTTTATTGCTGCTTTTTTTTTCACAATAGCTGACAACTGGAAACAGCTCAAGTGTCTATCAACAAAAAGTATTAAACCAACTGTAGCATATTCATGAATGAAATACTACTGAGCAAAAAGAAACAAAAAACAAAACACACAATGAACTTCCATATAAGGATATGGATAAGTCTCAGATGTTTTGCAAAGTGAATAATTTAATTTTCTGTTTTCAAATTCCTTTGAGGAAAATATTCTCCAAATTGAAATTTCTTTTATGGCTTTACCATTAGAATTCCATCAACAAATATTGGAGTGCATTTTGCTGAACACCTCTTAGGAAAATTCTCAAAGATGTGGATGTCTCTGGCAATGGGAAGTTGAGCGAGTTTTCTTGGGAAGGACATGAAAGTGTTGGGATTAAGCCACATAGGAGCTTCAAAGTGTCTGATTTCAGAAGGTTTTCTTATGAAACAGGGGCACACATGGAGCAGGTTAGCCTGAGACAGGACTTGCTGCAGCTGGTGTGTTTCTTGGATTTCCTTTTCAATGCCTGCCAACACAACATGCTTATAGGAAGGGTGAGAAATTTTTTTTTTCTGTTTTTGGACCTGTATGAATTTCTGTGTTCAGTAACAAAATCTTGTGAGGATAGAAAAGAATATTTGTCTTGTCAGAGAAATTTTTGAACATTCTTGGGCTTCTCCTAAGAGATTTTCTGGAAAAGGTAAGGAGGTAAAGGATAAGGCCTCTTTTGTCAACATAACAGTTAATAGCTGGAGCTGAGCTCCTGGGACTTTCCTGACCACAGCTCACAGACCCAGGCCCTGACTTCCTGCATGTGGTGACAGGGTGCAACTTGTAAGCTCCACCCTCACAAACTTGCCCTGAGTCACTGCAAAGTAAGGTTGTGAATAGAAGTTTACAAAAGGATTTACACGGTGACAAGGTTCAGGACATACTGCACCCCAAATATGGCATCTTGGCTTTTGAGGAAACAGCAGCAGCAGCAAGTTCTCTCTGACACTCTCACATGTCACTCCTCTAAAGCAGGGTAAGAAAGCCTTCCCTGACCTTTCCTACAGTATGTCATAGGACCCTCATTCCAGAAGGAAGGAGGAGTGCAAGAAGAAAGGAGTTGAGACACTAAGGAAAAGAGAAAAAATCTGAGCAAACAAGCCTTGGTATTCTTCCCCTCAGTTATCACCTTAAGCTCAAAAAAGCTGAGAAAATCAATATAAAGGAGGAAAGGTGTTTGGTTTTTTGTTTCTTTTTTTCTCTGTTGTTGCAGAGGTTTCAGCCAGTGGTCATCTGGTGCCACTGTTTTGGGGCCTGAGGCATGGCAGAACTCATGGAAAGAGGAAGAAAGAGGGTGCTTACCTCACGGCAGCCAGGAAGAAGGATGAAGTTGAGAGCTGGGCCAAGAACAAGACATAGTTCCCAAGGTCGTGCCCCCATGATCGACTCCCTTTAAGTACACTCCACCTTCTAAGTTCCTAGCAATTAGGAGAAATATAATTCCCAACCTGCTAGATGTCAGGTGTGCCGAGTTCATGTCCCCCAAAATCGAAGAAGGAATTCTAAGGTACAACAGGTTAAAAGTAGGAAAGGTGTATTGAGAGATAGCTCCTAAGAGACAGAAGAGATCCTGAAAGTGGATTGCCATCAAGGCCCTTTGTCAGGGGAAGTTTATACAGCAAAGTCACAATGTGAGTAAAATGTGGGTCAGACTACAATCAATTTATAGGATTACAGGTATAGCTGCTTAGCTGATGGTGATCCAATAGGGAAACCAGTCCCATAAAAAGGGTACATGGAAAGAACACAGGCACTTTTGGGAAGGAATGGGTCCAAATTCTCTGGTCACGCACCTAGTTGAATGATGTATATCTGGATTTACTGGACTAGGTGATACCAATTACAGTATAATCTCAAATTATTGCTTATCCTTCAGGGAGGCATGTAGGTCTGGTCATTCCGTCTTTATCTTGAGGCCTGGCCTTCCATGGATGTGCCTCCAGCCACAGTTGTGGTATGTTCTCATCTTCTGTACTGACTCCCTCAATGGCCTAACCTTGTCTTGCCGCCTATTAATATCTACCTAGCTTAGCTGCCTATAACACCAGCACCTCCCAACAATGCCATCAAATTATGAATCCATCAATGGAGTCATTCACTGATTAACTCAGGGATCTCATGATCCAGTCACCTTCCAGAAGGTCGCCTCTGAACATTGCTATACTGAGGAGCAAGTTTTAACCCATGAGCAGTTGGGAAACATTTCCTTTCTTTCTTTCTTTCTCTCTCTTTTTTTTTTTCTCTTTTTTTTTTTTGGTGCTTCTTTGCTGCTCTGGATGGAATCCTCCACCTGCAAGGCCCAGTTCAGGCATCACCTCTCGGGCCTCCTCTGCTCATCAACCCTGTGTTCCCCAGGCCAAGCGCTGGCTGCTCTGACCTCTTAGCAGGGGTGAGTAGAAGCTGGTCTCCATGGTGGACAGAAAGCCTCGTAATGTGACCCATCTTTATCTAACACATGCTGTACTCTTTATCCATTTTATTTGATTGGCTTGAACCCCTTCCACTCATATAATTCTTGCTGGATTTTTTTGTTTGTTTGTTTGTTTTGTTTTTCTTGGTAATGGCTGTCGAACTCAGGACCTTCTGCTTGTGAGGCAGTTGACGGAACCACTGAGCTAAATCCCTGGGCCAATTCTTCCTGTTTTGATGTGCTGTAACAGTGATATTTTTCTTTAGTTCAAACTCTGCCCAGGCCTGACTCATCCATCTGGTCATCACATGAATATTTTTTAAATTAATTTTATTGGTACATTTTAGGTATACAATATAATGATATTCATCTTTGGAAATTTGCACCTTTACATAATCTCTCTTGGTTCTTATTTTTTCCCCATTCCTCTGCCTCCCTCCCTATCTACAAAGACTTTGTTTCCATATTTTCATTTTCTCATATTAATTCCATTCCCTTCTTTCCTTTCCCCTACCCCTCCCACTTCCCCTTCGCCTTTACCCCTTTTCTTCCTATGTCACATTATCTATTATACCTTTTAGTCCTTATTTACACTTTCAGTTTCTCACAGTAGAGAAACTATTTGGTATTTATACGTGTGTCCTATTTATTTCACTCAAGAGTATCACCTCAATGTACATCCATTTAGCTATAAATGTCTGTAATTTCTCATTTTTTATGGCTGAGTAGTACTCCATTTTATCAAAAAAACACATTTTCTTTATCCAGTGTTGGGAGACATTTTGATCCAAACCATAATGGCAGGAGTGGGAGGGGAAGAATTAGGTTTGATCCAGCCATCTGGCAGAGCAGGTATTAATTACATTCACTCAAGGTACAAAAAGATTATTCACACATGAGTTTGGAAGAGCAGAGAAACTCACCCTCCCTCCCCAGTAGTGAAAACTTTCAGTTTTCTAGGGGACTTTGCCTTCCTGAGACAATATGGTAAGAGCAATTTGTAATGGAAAAGAACTCAAGAGAAACTGTTCCACTAATACATACCTAAGAATACCCAGAAATCCCCGAAAGGGAGGAGGACTTAAGAGGGCAGAGTTTTGGCTTTTTCTTAACATGCTTCATCTATCTTTTCTCAATCTATCAGTGATTAATACTTTGGTTAAAATTAACTTTACTTTGGGATCAGGGATTTAGCTCAGTGGTTCCACTGCCCGCCTCACAAGTACAAGGTCCCGAGTTCAATCCCTGATACCAAAAAACAAAATTAACTTTACTTTTCCAAGAAGGTTAAGGGAACCAGAAGAGGAAAAGACCTGGGATAAGGATCTAGACACCCAAACAGGCAAAGAAAATTGTTTGAAACTAGATAGAAACTATCTCACTCGGTTCCTCTTTTCTTTCTTTTTCAGTCTTTCCCTGATTACAGTAAACACCTTCTTAACAGATCAAAAGGAATGATTTTAAGTGAATGGCTTATTCACAAAATTCATTATGGTAATGCCCATCATATTCAGCTGAGCAGGCTCCCCTGCCCGCCTGGCTTTGATCTGCTGCTGTGGCCCTGTGTCTGTTCCTGCAGTTAATCTACGTGCAGTTAATCTACATTTTGTTGGCATCAGACTTTTTCAGCACTTATGCCTTGGGTGTATGGGGCAGCCTAGTAGAATTAGAAGAGCTGGGCTAGAGAGCTTTTTTCCCCCTCAGTATTTAAAAAATATTTTGAAACACCCATAACAGCACATGTTGGATATTTTGATCTTCCTTGTTGCGCCACCACCAAAGTCAATTCATCCCTTTTACTGTTTCACATTGCAGCCTTCACATCTGCAATGCAGGTTTCTGGCAGAGTGTTATATATTATTAATGTAAGAACAATTTAGAGAAGGCCAGCTTCCTAACCCTCAAAGTACTATAACCATGAGTGCCAGGCCACCTAATGTGCATTACTAACAGTGCATCCTAACCTGAAGGGAACTATTTCTTTAAAAAAAGTAGTTTTTCTGCTGTCCCTCAGGATTACCCAGCTGGCTTTAGTGCCAATGTTGAGGACTAAAGACAAGTGCATCAGACTCCCTAATTGGCAATGATATAAATTTGACCTTTGGGAAGACAGAGCATTTTGATCTGATTTCTATAAATGATTTAGCTGGGGTCTCTCTGTTTTTCAGTGTCCTGCTCAATAAAACTTACAGAAAGTAATCTGTTTCATTTTACCATCTGCCTGAATCCCTTGAATCATCAATTTTCCAATGCAGCCTCCTAAATGCTTTCTCTCAATTCCCTCTCTCCTTGATCTCTGAAGTATTTAAGACTGTTGACCAGACCTCCTCCAAATGTTCAAAACTCTGTTCCCTCCTGGATTCTGTTGTAGTCAGGGTTTGCAAGGGAGTAGATTTAATACAGGAGACATAATTTATAGAATTATCTTATAATATTTACCCAAAAAGTTAAATGTAGAGGAGTACAAGAGATCTGTCCACATACTAGAGACTCAAAGAATCCAGCCAAGGTTCTGGATCCCATAGCAATGTCCCATATAAGTCCAGCTAAAGACAAGTCCATGAGGCCAGAGGTCTAGAGCCCATGTCAATGTCTCATGAAAGTCCATATTGAGGATCTTCCTGCAGAAAGGCCCAAAGAACAATGGTGGAAGGTAGAGAGCCTGCACCAGCAGGATAAAGGATTTATGCCACCAGGCTAAAGGATCTACACTGGAGCCAGGAAATGATGCTCAAGGCAAAGATTAGAGCTCCCCTGATGAGCTGCCATTCCCAGCAACAGCAAGGACTTGAGTTCTAATAATGAGAACAGCCACATTCACATGAGGAAAACCAGCCTCACCAAGCTTCTCCAAGAAAATCAACAGCCAATGATCATTCCCTCCAGTTCTCTTTTTATGCCCTTGGTAACAATCTTCAGGTGGGTCTTCTGCACCCAGGACCTCACTGATTCAGTTCAGATGGGTGTTCCAAGTTGATCATTAGTTAATTCACCACAGCTTCCATAATACTAGATACCGTGTTCTGTTCCCCTCTTCCCCATTCATTTATCTTTTCAAAACATCCATGCTAGGCTGTCATTTTCTTGTCCTTCTTTTTTATTCCACCAAGACCATTAACAGAATTTTCTCCCTTACTAATAAGGATGATGATCAACTAAATCCCTGTATGCCTGTTACATTTTATAATTTCAATATTTCCACATGATTTCTTATCTCCTAGCAGCCTCACAAATTGCATGAGACACCTCATCACATTTCACTGTTGTTACTTTTTTCATGTCCTGCTTGCCTAGACTGTGTATGGGGCTGGGACTGCATCTTCTTAGCTGTATTAATAACCACATGGCACATAGAAGGAGCTGAAGGAATGAGTATAAAAGCCTTATTTTATATATATTGCTGCATTTTTCAGATAACCCTGATATTTTCAGATACTTGCTATAGTTACAAAATATAGAAATGCTAAATACTGACTAGATCTGACTCCAAGTCCATTTATCTTTTTAATACACCAGAGGCAAAATAGACCAAAACCTTTCTTTCTCTGCCACTGTATGTAATTAATGCCAGTCTGTTTCCTGATTTACCTGATCACAAGCATTTGTTGAAACATTTGACAATAATGCAGGTTTCTGGACTCTACTCTAGTTCTGCTGCATATGAATATCCAGAGGAAATGGATGTTTAAATACTTTCTTCCTCATGGTCATTCTGTCTAAGTAACTTCTATTGGGCTGCTAGTCCTGACTTCAACACCAAAGGTGAAGAAGAAAGCCAAGAAACCCAAAGTTGACTCCACTCTGGAGCAGAGATAAAGGAAGAGAAAATTAACTCTACATTTGTAGATGATTCTCATTGACAGAGACATCTGGGAAACATGATCAAATCAGTGCTTCTTAAAATACAATCTCAGGACCATCAACATTACCTGGGTCTTGTTAGAAATGCAAATTCTCAGGCCCAGCCCAACAGCTCTATTGAATCTGAACTTGAATCTAAGTTGACTCTGAAGATGAGGCCCAATAATTTGTGTTTCTAATTCACCCTAAACTATAAGAATGCTGTCTCTGATACCATTGATATGGTATCAGATGTGGCTGATTCTAGTCTACAGGAAATAGTACAACTTCTTGTGTAGTCCTCTGCAGCATATAAAAGTCATTTGAAGCCCATTTTTTCATGTTATAAATTCAGTTCTCTGTAAATTTAGGGTTTATATCTCTGTACATCAGAAAGTTCATGTTAATATTTCTTCCAAGCTATTTTCAATGCTTCATTGTACAGTCTTTCATGAGAAAGCTCTCTGTCACATTGTCACATCCAAGTAAGCTACAAAGCAAAAGTCTTGCTTACTTGGCCCACATTTTATGCAATCATTTCTCAACACTGAGTTTGACATGGGCAGAGCTCAATAAACATTTATTGAACTTTTTAAAAAGAAACCTTTTGTTTGTCACCATAGTATTTTGATCAGAGGCTGTCAGTGGAGGAGAACAGAATTTTCAGGGGCTCCTTCCTTTTTCTGCAGATCAGTATTGTTGGCCTCCTTATTATTCACTATGCCCACTTCATGCTTTTGGCCCTGGCCTTTTCCACTTAACTTGCCTGCTGCCCAGATTTGAGACACTTCCCTGACCGCCTTTCATTTCATATGGGTCTAATCATTTCTGTTCACTCAGATTTTGAATCTGTCCTGTTTCCCAAATAACTTGTGATACTTCTCTCCAATTTACCATCACCCACAGGTGTAAATATTGGTCTTCTGAATTCTGCTCAAGTGCAGTGTGGCTTGATACATCCTTCTTCATCTCTACCTTTGGAGCTGAAGTTGGCTTCAACAGATACAGAGAATTCATGTAGAAAAAATGGCAGGGAAGGCAAAACAGGGTTCATGCCAATGCCAAGTCAAGTCACATGTAGGGGAGTAGTCTGTTATTAACATGCATTAAGCACTTGGACATGCTAAGTGCTTAATACATGTCAATAGCTATAATAATAAGACATATCATGAGGAAATGGCATCGTGTTTCACCCTCCCTGCCTGGGTAGCTATTTAACATGGTCAGTTGGGCTTCTGGACTTAGGCCAGTTGGTACCCAGGTCGGGTTTTGCTAAGAAGTGACTGCAGCCGTTACAGTCTGGGAACCTCTTGTAATGCTGCCCAGCACCCAGCAGGGAGATGCAATTGTCCAGCAAACACATTTAAGAAGTGGACTAGAAATGGAGTTTCCCAGGCAGTGTTTGAAAAACTAATCCTTCCATTTTTAACAACTACAGAAGAAAGTGAAGAAAAATGTAGTACACTGATATAGTTCCCATCGATTGAGATGGGAAATATTCAATAATTTATGTTTTGATAGCATGTTTTTCTATGAAATTTTATACAAATTGAATCTTCATTTCTAAATTGGAGAATCTTCCTACCTCATAACTGTATTGCTATTAGATATGTACTTAGTTAGCTGGAAGACTGTATAAGAAAAAGATGATTAATGGGGTAGAGCCTTTCTATGGAGAGGGACATACTGAGACCATATATGAAACACAGAGAGCAGTACCAGTAGCATTAGGACACCTGGGTTTGATAATAGCCCCTCAAATTACTAATTTCCTGATATTTGTTGAGTTTCAAATCCTTTCTAAGTTTTATTAGCTTCTTCTGTAAAACAGGAGCAAAGAATTTCTCTCCTACCTATTTAGAAAGATGTTTGAGAAAAAGTAAAAGATAATATAGACATATATAAATCTGTACCCAATTCTTGTTATAATAATACAGTGTAACAAATAATCACTAAATGTTAATGGTTTACAACAACAACCATTTCTTTCTCATAAATTTCTAGATCGGTTGTGGCTCACCTGAGCTTAGCTGGGCTTGTGTTCAAGTCTGCCTAGATGTCTCTAATTCTGTAACTCAGGCTGAGAGTTCAATGGTTATTTAGGTTTTGTTCTTCTCATGGCTGCTGAATGCAATGCAAAAGAGCAAGTAGAGACCTACCATGGCTATTGAAGTCTGAACTTGAAAATAACAATCACTTGCTGAAGTCAACATTCTACTGTTCAGTGTAAGTCACATGGCTAAGCCAATGTCAAGGGAGCAGCAAAACATCTTTCATCCACCAGGAAAGCATGGTATGAGTGGGAGGAAAGTAAACCTGTTCAATAAATATAATCTACCACAATGGATAGGCTTGCTCTGGAAATCACAAGCTAACATTCAGATATTGGGGTGAGAATGATGATTACTTCAGTCTTGGGTGGTTAATGGTCTGAATTTGTCTTTAAATTCTTGCAAATTCTTGTAATTTTGTGGGAATACATGCATTCAGGCACAGACTTCCGTTTCAAAATATTACTGTTCTTTATTGAAAAGTCAAAGGCTGCATTGCCAACTAATATCTAATGGACAAACAGATATGGGTCGGAAGATACTATGATATTATTGAGTACACCTTCCACAGTCTTCTCTATTTCCTCCAGGAAATATATTGGAGTTGGTGCACTTTCCATTCTCGGGGTAATACAAGTCAAATCACATGGCAAACAAGCATGATTTCCTTATACAATTGAGGTAACTGCCTATTAAAAGTCCCATCCTCTGGATCTAACAATTCTAGAATGGATCATATAATTAGCAGTCATCCTATCTGTGCAGTTGTGCTGCTACTGCATGACCTGGACCATGTGATCAGAGCACGTATGATCAGCCTGTTATCAGGGCCAGAGCTGTGAGCCACTGAGAACCTGGCCTGGGCTTATTGCCAACTTTATGCATGCTCCTTAGACACAGATTTGCAACTGCTTACAAACTGGCAGGAAAGATGGTCTCTAGGATCAAAAGTATAAAAATCAACTTGGAAAATTACAAGAGTGATTGAAAATTAACAGGATCAATTTTGATAATGATATAGTATATTAAACACATAAGAATGAAAAACACAAAAATGAAAATTTCATAGGCAAAAGTGAGTCAAATGTATATGAATGTGACTGGAAAAAAGAAGTAGTCCCTCCCTGTAGCAAAGCAAATGCTTCTTGTGAATTTCCCAGAACACCATGATCCCAGCCTCCTCCTAGAGCAGCATCCAAGTGCAGACCCAGGATAATAAGCGCAAAAACAATCCACTCTTATTTACTGCAAAGAAGAAAAAGAAATCTAAAGACAATATTTTTCAGGATAGACATGAAGTATTAAACATATATTTTGTCTAGCACTCATGTTCTTGAACTGTGATGAAGATACAACATGAGGGACAAGGTCCTTTCCCAAAAGGCTCCTGCACAGTCAGACTGTGTATGATCCTTGTGTCCTACAAGTACATGAAATGGGGAGATGGTACAAAAACAATAATAAGAAAACACTGGTAAGTGCTATGATTAAGTTTACTAAAGCAATATCAATCTTCTCACACAGTCATCATTGGCCAAAATGTAGTCATAAAATTGGGGTCAGTTAGAGCTAACCCAAAGGTTTGGGTGTTCTTCAGATAAGATTGGATCTAGACCATACTGAATTAGTAGACCTAGAAAACCAAATGAGATTAAAGTGAGCTAAATGGTTTTAAAAATCTAGTGGAGAAGGTTTTTTTCATTTTGGCATCAAAATCATACCCTTCTGAGTTTTTGTTGGAGGCTGTCATGGTGGGCCTAATAAGGCTATGAAGTTGAATACATGACTTGTTCCTGATGTCAAGATGCATATACACGTGCTTTGAGGGCTTAGGCTGTCTCTCATTTTTTTCCTCCTAGCAGCTGCTACCAGAGTGCCTGACCTAGAATGTCAAATAAGTCAATTGACAATTACCAGGAAAGATACATGCATAAAATGAATTTGGGGTCAGGAGTACAGATGGATCTGAAAAGTCTGAAATTTACTCCTGATCCTGATCCATGGTCAGTTTCCAGAAATGTATGCATGCTATGGCTGGTGTTACAGCTCTTGTCATTATCTTTAGTGTATCTAAGGTCTGCTGAAACAACATGCCCACTATTCTTTTTGTAAGGCTGCAAGTAGAAAAAAGGCATTGAAATGGGTCCCTGTGACTACCAACTCAATCCCCTTGTTATTTATATTTCTCATTTTTGGTAGAAGACCAAGGCAGAAGAAAGGAGAGGGAAGAGGAAAACCAAGCCAGGGCAAAGGAGAAAGGATCTGGGAGGATTTGAACCTGCTCAGGAGTAGAAAACAAAAATGGTTTCACAGGGGAAAAACATGAGGTTTGGAATAGCACAGAAATAGATTTGAATTCTCACTCCATCACATTAACTCATCTCAAACAGATAGGTAGTCTCCCTGGATCTCTGTTTCCTTATCTGTAAAATGAGAATATTTGCTTTACACAATTATTGTACTATATATAAAAGTAATTAGCCCTACAAAGGGCATATTATAAAAGATCAACTTATTTCAGACTCTTCTCTTTCCAACATAATAGAGGTGATCTTCAAGTCCTAAATGAAAAAGAATGGAGGAATAAAGCACACCACATATGATGTGTTTTATATGTAACTTTGCTTTCAGAAAAGCTCACTACTAGTTAACATGAACTAGTACAGTCCAATCCTACAGAGTCACATAGCAAAACTTGCAGCAGGAAAAAGGTACATGCCTATTTAAAAATTATTATGAAGAATACATAAGTTAATATATGGAAGCAGTTTGAATAGTGCCTGGCTTAGAGTAAAACTGCAATTATTAGTAGTAGTAGTGGTATTAAAATAGACTAAATTGACCACACAAATTTTTTGCCAATAGCTGACTATCAATATCAATGGTCTCGAGATTTATAATTCCAAGTCTCATATGGAGTGAGAGTGTGACTGGGGACCCCTGAAACCTTACTGGAAATCTCTTCAGTAGGCTCCAGACTCCTTCCCAATGTATGATACAATGCAGGCCTGAGGAAAAAAAAAACCTAAGAGATAGAACTAAGAGAGATAGAAATCAGGATGCCAGGATGACCAATACCAGTGCAACTGACAAAGGTGCTGATCTGTCCAACCCACTGATTTTTATTGGTAATCAATTGGGGTAAAGGTGAGCTATGTGCAAGGGGAGTACTACATGTAAGGATGCGCAGTCATGCAGTTTCTATGGAAATTAACTTAAGCAAGGCTCTTAAATAATAAGACAAAGCATTCTCAAATTAGGAACAGAACAGACAAAATGTATGGTTGTAATTAGAACATTATTCTTCTAGTAAGAAGGTTTTAATTGTGGGAATGGAATTTGGGTGCCCATTACTCTGACCCTGGCATGTAGGCTTCGGCCAGACTCTTTTCTCAAAAAAAGCCAATTGTGGGGTTAACTCTTTACAGGATGCACTGCTTACAGCCTGCTTTGAGGCATAATCAATATTCTCCTGCAGGTGTGCAGGAGGGAGAAAGTGAGAAATGAACAGTTTGGTTCTGAACACTGCTCTTTCTGGTGCCAGGGCAGTGATGTTCTTTATGACTACCAGGAAATTTGAACTAATGTGACAGTCATTTGTGGACTGTTTCCAGAGTGCCCATATTCTGGGAAACTGCACTTCCCTTAGAGGCCCCATGGCCAGTTTATAGGAGAAAATTCCAATCAGTGCCTCAGGTTTTGAATTTAACCCTCTGGTTTCTATGGGAAAGTTTTGGGTCTTTTTCTTTTCTTTTTTAAAAAATAGACTCAGGAGAGCAATAGAAATAAGGCCCAAAAGGACACTAGAAATTAAAAAGGTTTATAATTGTCAATTAGTTAAAACACCACTGTTGATATTCTACTTCCATAACAATGGCTCTTTCACCATCAAACGGTTGGTGTGTAACACCTCTGTGTGCATCAAGTATGAGAAAGTGTCATTGTAAGATGTGCTTTCTTTCGACTGGAAATGGAAAGGGTACATTCCCCCCTCTTTGGGTTGATGTTTGAACCAGTATAAGAACAATGACTCTTGGTATTTCATAGGGCCAGCAGCTATCCATTCTATCTTCTTGATAATAATGACTTATGAATTCAGAAAAGATTTTGAAGGAATTTTAGCTGTAAGGAGAAAGGAGAGGAAATAGGCTAACATTATGATTTGTGACCAGTTCTCCAAAACGGTAGTTAAAAGTAAAAACATAGTGGCTCAGATCCCCTTACAACCTGGGAAACAGAGTCAAGAATGGAGACAAGGAAGATGCTTACCTGCCCTCCTAGTCTCATTCTCTACCCCTTCCCTAGCCAGAGCTCTTATTCCTACCTCCTTAGTTTCCTTGCAGAAATCACTGGAGAAAAGAGCCTCCTCTCTGATATTCACACAGGAGTACAAGTTTTTCAGACAGGGACATAAATCCAAAGGTCATTTAAAAATTATATCAGCATGTAGGACCTTACAGCAGATTCACTGAGTTTAGGAAAAACTTAGGAAGGACCTCAAGAGGTCTCTGAGGATTTGAGTCCTCAAAACACTGAAGAGTCATCCCGTCTTTGGTGGTCTTGGTTCTGAATCTCAATACAGCCCTCAGGAGGCAGCTCCCTCAGCCCTCAGTGGCAACAAGCTTTTTTCCAAGGCATTATCAAGGTCTCCACATGGCCCATATGGATAGGCAAGGACTAAGTCCATGGGGAAGTGGGCCTAGAAGGATTGCTGGATGTGATTCCACATCCACTAAAACACATTTTCCTATCTGCTTCTTTAGCTATTTGTTCTGTCAGCGACTTCACAAGTGGCCTTGGCTCCTAAAAGCCAGTCATCAAAAGATTATGATCAAAGAGAGCCCTTAGCACAGACTTTAGACCGCCTGCCTAGACAAGACTTCAGTGGGCATCCCCCCTCTTTCCATTTCCAGTGGCCAGAGTTGCATGTAATTTTCTATTCTTCTCTCCCTCACAGGCTCCAAGCATCCATCTGTGTTATTAGATTTACACATCCAGGTCAAGAGCATATTTCACTGGCCTACCTCACAGCTGGGAGGGCTGCTGCGGAGTCTTCTATACCTGATGTTTTCATTTCTCCTCATGTCTTTCTCCCTCTGAAGGCAGTGGCATTAAGGATCATTAGGGTAAGGCAGTTGAGAACATGAAGCAGGGTTTATCATGAAACCAGAGACTAAATGTCCATGCTCACTGGACCTGGCACGGACTTGTCTAGCTCTGGGCTTCTGTGTGCCTGGAAAGAACAACTTATGCTTTAAAGCAGTTGTTCCCCTGTGGCAAGGGGGCAGGGGCTGTTACAATCAGATGTGCTGTGGCGTTAATGCTTTGAATTTACAAGGGCTGTTTGTGAAATTCCCTGCAGCTTTATTTCCCTCTCCTGAATGCATGAAACCCTGAAAAATACAAGGATGAGGCTGGTATTAATAGAGTGAAACCTCAACTAATTGCAGAGAATGGGCTGCAATATCCTCTTTGATACCAGAAACTGTGTTCACAGAGGCAGAAGTAATATACACACACATGGAGACATTTAGGATATCAGAAAGAGGGAGTTATAAAAATAAATTACTTAAGCTAGCAACAAATGAGCTGGAAATGTAAAACACATCTGAATCTGTTGGGTTAAAGGTAGAAAAGGGAAGGGGATTGGTTTAAATTGGGAGAAGAAGGAGTGTGACATGGAAAGGAAAGGAAAAGAGAAATAGCTGGAGAGTTTAGAAGGCAGAGGTCTTGGAAGCAGAAGAAAGACTTTCAGAGCAAGGCCAGAGCCCAACTGTGCCACGAGGCATCAGATATATGTCTGAATCCCAGCATTTCCTGCAAAGAGGCTTATAGCAGCTACCACTCAGCTGCTGGCCCACTTCACCTGTACAAGTGGAAAGAGCTGTGGAAAGAAAAATCCATCCTGAGCCCTGTGCAAGAATCAAATTAGCTTGACCTTCAGGGTAGACCTTACTGATGGGGGCTTCTCCTCTGCTGTCATTCCTAATGCTAAAAGTTTAAATGACAAGTACATGTGCACATATGTGCATGCTTGAGTGCATGTGTGTACATAAACAACACTCACTACTAACCTCCCTCAAAAAAACTCCAAGAAGAGGCCCACTGCAGTTACTGGGATGCATAATACTAGTAAGTCTTCATGATGGGTTCTCATGGATTTTCTCAGGCTTTATGTTCTCTCTTTTTTTTTTTTTTTTTTTTTGTACCAGAGATTGAACTCGGGTCCTTGCGCTTGCCCAGCAGGCAGCAAAACCACTGAGCTAAATCCCTGGCCCTTATGTTCTCTTCTTAAAAAAAAACACAAAGGGTTTTTTTTTTGTAGAAGAACAAATAGTAGTTATAGCTTATTATTTCTCCAACTGAATTGACTTACTTTTAATCATCTATCAGCACCTATAGATTCCATTATTCAGAAGTTTTCTACTGCACTAGGAAATCTGGTGGGAGAGTACAGATCAAACCCCACAGGCACAAATTCCCTATGAGGAATGTTATCATGTATATCCAAAATATATCAATAAATGTTTTGCTTCCAAAAAAAAAAAAAAACTGATCCCCTCCCTAACCTTTTGCTTCACTCTCCTACTTGTTAAGATCTGAGATTTGACTTTACATTCTGGAGCTTTTGGGCCTGATTATAGATGGAGACTTTAAACACACAGGTCTGGTTAAGTGACACATTGACTGAAAGTCCTTCATCTTAATGAGTTTACCCATCAGCAAGGTCAAGTGGTTGAGTCAAAATTATTTTCCATTGGGGAGGGGCTATTTGTAATTCAAGGATTTAGAACTGAATTTCTACAGCAGAGATAGGAGGTGACATCAAGTGAAAAAAGAAGTGAAGAAAATATAGCTAGGGTACCTAGATTTTTAAAGTTTGCTCCTTGTCCAGGGAACAGACAGAAACTGTGGCTCATAGTATTTAATTCACATACCCCAATATTTCATTATTCATACAACTTTCTGGCTTGTTTTCATTTGTGGGGTATTATAAAGCAAGTTCACTCATTGAAAGAATGCTTGGTTAATGTCTGTGTATGAGCCATGGTGACAACATAGGTCTTAGAGTATGACTTTTTGACAAGTCTTTCTCAGTGCTTTTATTGGTAACAGCAATTCTCTGATTGAATTAAATGTTTAGGTGAACTCAGGCAAAGGATAATTCTCCAGGAATTATAAGGATAATTCTTACTGGAACATAGGCCCATAAGACCCTAGATTTATCAAGGATATCAAGTCATTGGTCTTGTGATTATATCTGACATGTGATCTCACACTGACACCCCATTAAATATATTCCCTTTTTTGGTCCCTGAATACACTCAGCAACCAAGAGATTATTATCTCTCAAGACCACCAAGCTCCTTTTTATGGACTCAGAGTATTACAAAATTCTTTCTTATATTTAGCTAAAAGTTTTTTTCTTTTTTTAAAATATAGTTTGATCGTTTTATTTATTTTTTAAAATTAGCATATTTTTGCACTACATGCGGTTTACAATCATCTTGGGGAGTGGGTACATGTACATAATATAGTCTTTTAAAATCCTTCTTCTTTCCTCCTGCCTCCCTTCCTCCTTTGCTTAAATCCCCTTTCCCATTTTTGTTCTTACTGATATTATTAATCTTATCTCATATTTATGACATATAATGTTTGCATTCATTTAGGTTATTAGGTTCTTGTACAAGGCATGTCTTTATTCTACATATTTCTCATTCCCCTAACCCTCTCCTCTCATTCATGTTCTCTTGGACCCTTTCCCATTTGCAAGAGGTCTGTCTTTCTATGACTCTTTTTTACTGCTTCACACTTTTCCCCACCAGAGCTACTCAGAGATACTCGTATTTTTTTTCCCACATGGCAACTATTTTGTTATACTTCTCACCAATATGTCTCTTCTCTAGACTCAACATTCTCCATCCATTCAAGTTTTCCTTGCATAACATAGTTTTCATCTCCATTCACCAATGCTGATCTATCATTTACCAACTTTTTCCTGCAGGTGTAGCACTAATATCGCAAACATGTTTTTGGATTTGTTAAGTGATAATGGGGCGTCTCTTATTCAGAATATTCTTTCATTATTAATGCAGACTAAATGGATATTCTCTCTTTTGGACATCTCCTTACATGATTAGCTCTTACCGAGATTACAGTAAACCATGGCTCCCGGACTGGTCATTTCCATAGGTCTGCTTCTAGCTATATCTCTGCTTATTGTGCACATTCACTGGTTTTCTGGACCCAGACAGTCTTCATGCTTTTGCTACAAATTTCATCCTGTTAGAAAAAAAAATATGTCATTTTAGTTGGTTGAGACAGATTGGGAATATTTTCTGTCCTTGAACCCAATAAATATCTCTCCCAGTGTCATTTATTGGTCTACTGTGACGAGCACATCTTATGACCAGCCTGTGATAACTGTTCAATAGGACAAGATTTCAAACAGCTTTGTTAAGAAGCCAGACCATCAATGAAAATGACAGTAAGACCTCCCTCCATTCTAGACAATGACCAATTCCAAACTGAGAATAGGAATCAACGCTTATTTGATGACTAAGTCATCTAACAATTAAAGACCTGTGAAACTCTTTTATTGTTAAAGCCATACTGTGGTCCATTGTACTTTAACCTAATCATCATAGTTTGTATCAAATTTTTATGGATTAAAATTTCTTTATAAATGTTGTCCAAGTATCCCAATAAAATGGTTAGCTTCAATCATTCCAAAGTTGTTCCCAGATATAATCTCTTCTAAATTTTAGCCTACAATTTCTGACTCCTGCATATCATAGAATTTTCTATTTTGTATGGTATTTATTAATGGATTCAATACCTCCCTACAACAATATAAACTCGTTGAGAGCAGGACCTGAATTGTGACTTATTTGTGCATTATGAATCTACTCAAATATAGTATTTAAACAGTAGGTGCTCAATAAGTGGTTGTTAAATGATGAATTGCCAAGGTGATGTAGATGGAGAATAATACTCTCAACTTCACAGGATTTTAGGACTCTAGTGCTTTAGGGTTCTGAGACAAAACACAACTTTATGATGATATATTTTTCTTTCAAATTTAAAGCAAGCATATGACATATCAGCTTCATGATCCTTGAATAAGAAATATTTGCCTTTAAGATAGCCTGAGGCTTTTCATTCAAGCCAGAAAACTTTCCTTTTAGTATATTTTCCCCAGAATCAGTAATTTTTCCATCTAACCTGCCAGAGGCCGTAAAAGTCTCCCAATCTGCAGTAATTATCTCGACAAGGTCAATTAGTATTTTTAAAAATGATACAGTCACTTGGCTGCTGGTTTCCTTTTTACTCCTGTTTCTCTGCAGAATGCTCCAAGCCTCAATTGCCATGGAAGCTGCATTGCACCAGAGGAAAAATTTGTCTATGTAGATGCCAGAAGAAGGTGTCCTTCAGGCATAGAGAGTGAGCACGAAGTTTATAGGTGCTTTGGGAGACCCCTGCCTCCAGGCAGAGCACTCCATGACTACAGAATGTTTGGAGCTGCCTGAGTCTCTCCCCTCTGCAGCTCAAATGCCTGAGGAGGCTGCTCAGGTGCCAAGTTGGAAGTTTAGAATCATGAAAAATCTGCACAAATGTGAAAAAAAAACCCATCTCCTGAGCAGGAGACTTTTAAAAAACCACCATCAAAAATATAGCTCTCCTGCTGACCAGTGTAAAGGATGGAAATTAGATCAAGCCTCAGTCAAACACTAAATCCTTGTCTAGTTTGTTTTTGTTTTCCCCGTACCACAGAATTCCCAAGGGTTTGCTAAGCCTGTCTATCAAATACTATATGCCTTCTACTTCATTTCATGGGAGGAAATGGTATTTAGACATTTCTATTAATATTTTTTATTTTTTGTGGGGTTTTTTCTTAGTAGAATTCAGAATTTTGTGATTTTTAGATCCATATTCCAATGAATTAGTGGCACTCTAATACCCATGAAATGTTCAAGGTTGCTCTTCACATCTACATTTAAGGATCATCATCAACAATAAGAAGGATTCCTTGGGGTATAAAATTGACCAGTGTAAGATGAGGTGAGAATGTATGGGAGAAAATTAAATAGACTGCAAAAAAACAGATTAGGATATTGCTTTTCTCTCTCCTGAGCACATCTATTCCATGACATTTATTCTCTCCATTGTATCTTTTCTCCTTTAAGCCCCTGGAAAGACAGAGTAGATCCCAAGTGAGTGGAACTTTGGGGGTAGGCATGATGAGAGAGTCCTATCTCTGAAATATGAGCCTAGGTGTACTGTGAGCACTGGAGGGCAGCTACTTCCTTCTTCCAGAGCTGAAAGATGTAGGTGACCAATGTACAGAGCACAGGGACAGTCAATATTGCCTGTCTCTGGTGCAGGCTGTATGCTAAAGAGGCAGCAGGTGACCAACAAAGCCCTAATGATTCCCCTAGAGCATCCACAGGGCATCTTTTCTATAGATTCAGCTGAGGCAGCAGGGCCCACACAAAGCAGCTTTCACAGGACTTGGGCATAGGACACAGAACAAGAAGAATGCAAATCATAGGCCTAGGAGGAAAAAGATTAAACTTCCTCTACTCTGGGAAACAGCACAAGGAAAACATTAAGTCCTCAAGGTACCTTTCAATATTGATCGAATGGCTGACCTGATGAAGAAATGCCTAAAATCTTGTTTGCTGTTGCTTCTCTCCAGGGTCCTGGGATAATTTGTAATTCAAACTTGGAAAGAAACCTAAGCTATTTCCTTCAGATTTATTCTTTCCACATGTGAAATGAAATAATTAAAACACTTCATCTGCTTTTAGAACTTGAACTTTTTTAAAAAGGCAACAAATTGCTGATTAAATCTATATTTCTCCTAATCTTCCACTAATCTAATTTAATGTCAAAAAATATTTCTGTGATGAACAATGGATGCAAGTGGATTTTAAAAAATGGATTTTAAATTTTTTATTTGTTAGTTCATAGTAATAAGTCCACCATCCCCATCCTTACTAGTCAAGATGAGTTACACAATACTTGAAGATAAGAGGTTTCATGCAGGTCTCATGAGTATCTTAGTTCACTTGAGAAATATTATTTCTGTTAGACCATAGGGTGCTATAAATAGCTGATACAGTATCCAAATTCTTTCACTTGGTCATAATAACTTGTAGTGGTTATTAAGCTAAATTAACAAAGGCCTTATAATTATGGCTGTTTGGGTCAATTTTCATTAACACAAGTTTCTTAAATGATATGTGTCACACTTACCAAAATAAAATAGTCTGAGCATAAAAAATTTTGCACCATCAGAAAGGCAAATAACATACACTATCATTGAACTAGTTCTAGAAATCTGTCATCCAACATGGGGAGGATAGCCAGTAGAAATCTTGAAAATCACCAAGAAAATAAATCTTAAACATTCACATAATTTAAAACAAGAAAGAATGTGAAGAAATGCATATTAATTAGCTCAACTTAGTCATTCTAAAATGTATACATATTTTAAAGCAACATGTTGTGCATGATAAATGTATAGTTTTTGTCAATTTGTAAAAGTTTAATTAAAAATAAAACTAAATTTTTAAAACAGAAATTCTGTCATAGGATGTGTCCAATCATTTCTTCAACCAAGAATCCTATTTTTGAATGGGCAATCAGCAATATCTTCTGAGGCCATGTATTGGCCTCCTTGAGAGCAATTATAAGAAGTACTTTTAAAGTGTTCCAATTATTTCTAACTTCCTAACAACCCAAGAATATTCTCACATTGTTGTGGACTGTGTCTAGATGTCCCTGGAAAGCCTCATGTAGTCATAGGTGGGGCTTTCCAGAGGGGGCTGGATCTAGAGTGTGCAATGTTAAGATTAAGAGTGTGTGATTACTAAGTTAGTCCACTGATTGGTTTGGCATAGTTCTGGGTGTGGATAATGGGAAGGCCCACCCTAAGGGCATGTAGCCTGGATAGTATATAAGGGAGAGAAAGAGGGGTGCAGTTGTTGCTGCTTCTTTACTAATTCACTGCTTTGCTGCCTTCTGCCCACCATGGACTGTTTCTCCTCTGCAATGCCCCTCTGCCATGCTGCGTTGCCTTGGAGCCAGCTGACTATGAATGAAATCTCTACAAACTGTGAGCTACAATAAGCCTTTCCTCCTTTAACTTTGAGTATTGGGTATTTTGTCTCAGCAATAAGAAAAATAACTAAGACACACATTATATTTATCCAAATGCCTTTTGAATATACATTTATTTTCAACCTGCTTCCTTATTGAAATTATTCCATCAATAATGTCTGGAAAATTCACCACCTATAACTCTAACCCCTTGGAATGCGAGTAACAAGAGCACAGTGTCTGTGTTTTCTTAGTTACTTCACACAGTGTCTGTGTTTGCTTAGTTATTTCGCTGGTGCCTCAATGGAGATTTTCCAAAATCTCGACTATAGATTTTTCAAAACTTGCTTCTCATTTTAATAGATAATAGTTACTGGTCAATAATTCTAAGGAAACAAACAAAATGCATGCATTGTTTGCTTTCGTCTTCCTTTTGAATAACAGTTGACTGGAAGGATTCCAAGAACCTACTCATTGATTTCTCTATATATATCTCCAGGGCCACTACTATGTGGACCTTCCCTCTCAACCATCACCCCTAAGCATGTGCGAGCACGCGCACACACACACACACACACACACACACACACTGCAACTAGGATTTGTTTGAAACTGTTGTTGAGGAGCTGTACCTATAGAATAAACTTTATTTCCTCAGTCTGGAATGCAAAGTCTTTCTTTCCAGCCCCTCCCTGATTCTTGATCCTGACACTGCCTATATCCTGTTCAGCCTGGTCTCTCCTTGACCTCTGACCTATTCAGTGCCCTACCCACTCCATGAAAGTCACCTTCCTTGTTGTGCATTGGTACCTTTTCAGTTCTCTTTCAAGTTGTCCACCATGCCTTCCTCAGCTCAGTCTTGGAATGCCTTCCACACTTCTATCAACCCTGATCAATCTATTTCAGGGATGACTACTCAAAAGCTTTTGAGAACCACTCGCTGGGCAATCCATACACTCCCCAGTTCCAGGACTGTGAATCCTGCCTATATTTTAGGATCACTTGGGGAGCTTGTAAAACTGCTTGGGTCCAATTAAATCAAAACTTTGGAAGGAGAGAGATCCAGTCATAGTATTTTATTAAAGCTTTCCAGATTATTCTAATGGGCTGCCAGAGTTTATAACCCAGGTTTTTGGTAATTTTTATGTTTTGGGGTGTGTGTGTGTGGTTTTTCTCACAGTCACAGATAGTGCCTTACCCATATTTGTTTTCCCAGCAAATGGTATAGTTACTGGCATGTAGCAGGGGTCAGGCATTGTTCGTAATTCAAAATGAAATATGCATGAAGGCAAAGCTACCTTGACAGAGCTTTAAAAGTTCATAAATTTAATATATGGTGAGCCCTATTATGGAAAACTTTTCAGAGACATATTCTCCAACATTCTGATCCAGAGCTCAGGAATAAAGGTGCTTGATTTTATTTTAACTTGAGCCGTTATTATAAATCAAAGCTGAAGGGTAGTATGAGGTGAGAAATTGCATTTTTTTTTAGCATGTTCTCTAAAGATTGTTGTCGCTTTCTCAAAAAATTTAACTTATTATGTTGATGGGATAGTGTTAAGACTGTGGTAGAGAGAAAGAAAGAAAGAAAGAAAGAAGAAAGAAAGAAAGAAAGAAGAAAGAAAGGAAAAAGAAAGAAGAAAGAAAGGAAAAAGAAAGAAAGAAAGAAAGAAAGAAAGAAAGAAAGAAAGAAAGAAAGAAAGAAAGAAAGAAGGAAAGAAAGAGAGGAAAGCAACACTCAGACATCTAGAGTAAGAACCACAGGGTTGAGACAAAATGTGGCTCCTGCCTTCAGGACTAGCATGAGCCCCAACCATGCTCCTATGTTCCTATGCCCATCCAGATGTTAGAACTCGGCTGACCCTTCTGACACCTTCCTTTCTGCCCCCACTCTATTTAGCCCTTCATACAGGTTTTGCATGGATGGCAGGTAGTGTACAATTGAGTCACTGTCTCTGGTGTGACTTCTGCCCATCCTATGACCTCACTACACTTTAGCCTGTGCTCCTGTTAAGCATCAGAAGCTTCCTGGGTAAGTTGTTAAAAGAATTGAGCGGTTTTATTCAGCCTTAGACACAATAAATGCTCAATCAGTGGTAACTGTTGCTATTGTTCAGTTGCTGTAAGCAGACACGTTTTGTCACATAGCAACACAGGCAAATGCTGCAAAACTAAACAGAAAGAAACTATTGGCATGGTTCTGGACAACAGAAAACATTTCCTTATATAAAAACATAATTTTGTTTAAATCCAGACATTATGACCTTTTGAAATGCATTATTGACAATCTACTTAACACACAAATTTGATTTCTGATCTCCAGACAAGATAGGAAGGAAGACATGCTCATTTCAGTTGTAAAAGTTTTAGGCATAGTATTAAAATAATTTAATCAGTTAGAAAAATAGAAAGGCTTTCTGAAAAAAAAAGATCTTTTAAAACTTGTTTTGCAAAAGAACTATCTCCCTGTTTCCTATCATTTATCTTTTATTTTGCTCTTTAATATCTTTATACTTTGGGTTTCTCATATAAAAGAAACCATATGACATTTAAGCTTGCATGTCTGATTTATTTCACTTAACATCGTGGATTCAAAGTGCATCCATTTTCCTACATATAGTTCAAATTTATCCTTCTTTGTAGCACAGTAATACTCCATTGTGTATAAATACCACATTTTCTTTATCCATTTGTCTGCTGATGTAGGTATCTTGCCATTTTCAGGATTTATCTATTATGCTGCTATAAACATGTACTCATTATGTACCACAAATATGTACCTAATAAAAAAAGGAAACACTTTTTTAAAGCAGTAAACATTTATGCATAAACAATATTTCCATTTATTGCTATCTGTCAAGGCCAAATTAACCAGGCTGAGTTAATCAGTTCTCCAAGAAGGAGTAGTCCTTTGCCTGCTCTCATCCAGTTCCTCTGGTCTCAAGAAGGAATCATCAATCTTTTGGATCCTGAAGCTCAGAGTGGCTCCTGACCTTTATAGATCTCTACCTCTGCTCAATGAGGCAAAGCCCCTGTGGGTGACAGTAGGGTGTGCTAGGCTGTTCAGACTCCTTTCTAGTCTATAATATGTACATTCTATGTCCCTAATAGACCCCTCCTTGAGTGAGCTTTCATTATGGCTACAACACAGAGATGTCTTTGCCCTCTCCTATGGTTCACCTGGATCCAAGTCTGTGAAGTTTCCGTGGATTGGTTTTATGACTTTTCCTGCTCTTAGATTTTTGCTTCAGAATTCTTTTGCCAAGACCAACCCATCACTCCCACCATTATGGTAAACCTTGAGCTCCTTATGTCACAAGAGAACAATCCCATGGGATTTTCTTCACTGTGGAATTTCCTTACGTCAACAGATCCAGAAAGTACTTACATGCTTCTGTTAACTCTGAATGAACTTCCATTTTTAGTGATCACTTGTCCATTAGGCAGCTTCTTAATCATCCTAACAATATCACCAATACTGCTAAACATCAAAAGGCTTATAATCAGTTTACTATCAACACATCAATTCTTCATCTAGTGATTTATCTTAAAAATAATCAAGAATGGTGCGTGATTTTAATTACATGGACATTAAAGACAATCATGAAGAGTTTTGTTGCAACATTGGATATAAAACTTTTTAAAAATTAAATTATATTAATTTAGCATAATTAGTATTTAATTTAGTATAACAGAATTAGTTAAATTGTAGTTCAAACAATAGAATACTTTGCAATTTGTATCACACTGTGAAACAAAAATTTGTGATAAAAAGATGTTTGTTAAGTTAAAAACTAAGGTACAAAATAGTATGAGTTTAAAAAGCTAGTCACAGAATACATGATATCTATATCAGAGCAACAACAAACACAGAATTCAAAACAACAGCTCCCTCTTCTGAGAGAAAGGCTGAAATGGGGACAGTGGAGGCAACCGAAGATCATTGTTTTGGCAGTGCTTCTGCTCTGAAATTTGTTGATAAATCCATTTTTTAAATTTTTGCCTTATAACTTCCACTTATATTACACACATTGTTTTGTATGTATCCAGTACTATATAATAAAATGCTAAACCTGCATGGAGTGTCCTCATTTCAGGGAAAGAGCATATTTCAAATCAGAGAAAAGGGAGCCCATCTTCTAATTTGTATAAAAGGACATTCTATTGCCAAAACAGGGGTTGTATTTGCCCAGAAAAGTCTTTTTCAAATTTGATTCCTAAGGTTAGACATGATTTCTTATTTTCACATACAGGTGGTGTGTTCTGTCAGGAATAACTATGTGTACCTGGGTGTGAACATGAGCATATACATTTGTCTGTGTGTGTACATATGCATAATGTGTAGTTATTCTGAAATGGTAGGATTCTAGCGCTTAAAATTTTTACTTGTACTTTCTACAGTTTTTTCATTTACCACATACTACTTTAACACTTTTTTTTCAGCACTAGGAATTAAACCCAGGGCTTCACACACTGTGCTACACCCCTCTGGTTCCCCCAAATATTTTAAATACCCATTTTTTTTCAGATAAGGTGGATCCTTTCTCAGAGGAAAACTAACTCTAAAAAGGTACAGTCAAACCTGATACAAATCCACCCAACAATGTCAAATCTGACTAACTTCATGCTCTTGACTTTGTACTCTGCCCCATCCTCTTTCCTCCAAACCTTCATCCCACAGAACCTCTCTTTCACTGCTTCTACCATGTCTCTTCCAAGACACAGCAAATCTTCCCACAGAGGGAGCCATCTTCTGAGGCATTCTGAGTAACACCCTCTGAACTATGGACCCTTCTGTAGCGCTATTATTCTTAAGTAATTGCCAGCACATTATGGTTTTGACACTGGAAAATATCAGTGACCCAACACACATTTTTTTCCCATTAAGTTTATTGGTACATTTTAGGTATAAAATACAGTTACATTCATCATTGGGATCTTGTACCATTACCTGAGTATCTTAGTTCTTGTTTTTTTCCCTTTCCCCTGCCCTCCCTTCACCCCCTCCACCATTCCCTATTTGCAAAGGCTTTGTTTCCAATTTTTTCCTTTTCACATATTTTTTCTTTTCCCTTTTTTCCTTTCCCCTACCCCTCCCAATTCCCCTGCACCTTTAGAAATTTTCTTCTGATTACACAATATCAATTATACATTTTTAAAATTATAATATCAAGATCTAAGAGACATTACCACAGATTTTAAAGAATTTAAAAGGATATAGAAAGCATATTACAAAAATCTTTTTTGAAATAAATTTGACAACTTCTAAGAAGTACCTTGGAAGATAAATTAATGAAACTAACTCTGGAGGAAATATAAAATTTGAATAGCACCTATTAAAGAAAGTATATTCCTAGCTTGAAAAACTACCTATATGACAACAGCAGGCTCATATACATTTTAACTGATAAATTATATCAAACAATCAAAGCAGAAAAAAGAAGGAATACTTCTCCCCTCATTTTAGAAAATCAAAATTGTGCTAATACTAAAACTGGATAAAGAAAATAGAAGGAAAAAGTATGAACATAGATAGAAATTTGTTTAACAAAACAAACTATTAGAAGTCAGATCTGGCAGGATGTAGAAAGTGGTTTTGTTATAGGGATGGCACTATTGGTTCAGCATTGGAAGATCCACCCCCAAAAGTCATCATTTTAACAGAGGAAAGGAAAAAGCCATATGATCCTGGCTCTAGTTAGAGAAAGAGTATTGGACTAAATTCTACAGCTGTTCATGGTAAAAGATATCAGGATACTAGAAATAGAACAGAACCTTCTCAACAGATTAAAGACATGTACTCCATACTTCTAGTGAGAATGCCTTATATGAATGGAGAAGATACAATGCTTTCTCCTTAAGGTGGGGAACAGGGGCAGATATGCTTACTCTTTATGTGTCCATTAAACTTTGAAACCTAGCTCCAAACCAAAATAGTCTGGCAATAAAATGACACAATTAGGATAGGATTGGCAAGGTAGAAGCAAAATCTTCATATGTAGATGAAATGATCATCTACAGAGAAAATACTAAGAAATCTCTAGGAGCCCCTAGAACTTGTATTTGAATTTAGCAGGATTAGAAAACAGAAAGTATATAAAAAAAATTCAGGTCTGTGTATACTTGCTATAAATGAAGAATTGGATATTGAAATTGAAAAGTTATGTAGGAGTACAAAGGACCTAGAAAAGTTGAAAACAAAAACAAAAACAAAACCAGTGTTGGAAGACATTTAGTACCTAATTTTAAGACTTCTTCTAAAGCTACAGTAATCAAGGCAATGTTGGTGTAAGGAAAGACATATAGATCATTGGAATAAAACAGAGAATCTAGAAATAGAACCCCACATATATGGCCCACTGAGTTTTGAAAGATTATTTAACATTAGCATTTTATAGAATATAAACTCAATTCAAGAGCCAAGGAAGAGATAGTGTTTTCAGCAAGTGGCTCTAGAATACCTGGCATCTGTATATAAAAAATTAACCTCAACCCTTTTTTTCCATACATGAAAATAACTTGAAGGGATCTATGAACCTAATTATGAAAGCCTAAAAGTATAAAACTTTAAGAAGAAATTATAAGAGAAAATGTTTATGAATTTAGGGTAGGCAAGAACTACCTAGGATACAAAAAACATGATGTATAAAAGAAAAAAATTGATAAATGAGATTCCATCAAAATTTAGTATTTTAAATGACATCATTAAAATGAAAAGTAGTCCTTAAACAGACCATATTTACAATGCATAGAACCTATGACCAGAATATATAAAGAACTCTTACAGCTCATTAATAGACAACCCAATTAAAAATATAGCACAAGGAAAGGTGTGCAACTCTAGAATCAGAAAAATACTAATCAATACAATAACAAGATTGAATTATGCACTCATTAGGGAGATGAAGCTAAAAGCTTTAAAAGCCTTGTCATGACTTTTTCTTTTTGTTGGATTCTCCCCCTATGCATTTAATTTGTCATGTCCAATGGATTCATTCTGCTGGGTTTCCTGGGGTTGTGATCCTCATTGTCTTGTCCTAGGGTATTGTCTAAAATTTTGTGGAGTGCTGGTTTGGTATTCATGAAGTTCCTGAGGTGCTCTTTTTCATGAAAGTATCTTATTTCTCCATCAATTTTGAAAGATAGTTTTGCAGGGTACATCAATCTGGGTTGGAAGCTGTTTTCCTTTAGGGCTTGAAATACATCACTCCAAGCTCTTCTTGCCTTGAGGGTTTGCATTGAGAAGTCTGCTGTGATTCTGATGGGCTTTCCTTTGTATGTGATTTGCTTCTTTTCTCTCACTGCTTGTAGAATTTTGTTCTTCTGTTGGATTCCTGGAATCCTAACTCTTATATGCCTATGTGTAGATTTTTTTTGATTAAGGCTAGTTGGAGTCCTATATGCCTCACTTATCCGTGTGTCAAGTTCTTTTCCCCTCCTTGGGAATTTTTCTGCCATCACTTGTGTGAACAGTTTTTTTATGTCATCTGCATTCTCTCCTCTTTCTTCATTGACTCCAATCAGTCTTATGTTATTCTTCTTTGCATTGTCTAGCAGCTGCTGGATTGATTTCTCATGTTCCCTTACAATTTTAAAGCAATTTTTCTTTTCCTCCTCACTAATTGCAATCTTATCTTCTATATGTGAAATTCTATCCTCACATTGGTTCATTCTGCTGCGCAGACTTTTGATGGAGTTTTTAACCTCTTGGAAATCTGTTTGTATCTGTTTTATGGATTCCATTTGTTTCCTATGTTGGGATTCCATCATGTTCCTCAGATCCTCTATTTTTTTAATCTGTGTCCTCTCTAGATCTATTAATCATGTCTTGCACCATGAGCAAAATCTTTGCTGTTATCTGAGTAATTATTTCTGATTTCATTTTTCCCAGATCCTCTTTTGCTGCCAGTTCAGAGAGTCCAGGTGGTTGAGTATCAGATTGTTCCACCTCTTTTCCCTTTGAAGTTGCTGTAGGTGATCCAGAAGTCTGGTTTTGAGGCTTGTTTACATGTCTTCGCATTTCCATGGGGGGAGGAGGTTCTTCTGGAGCCCATGCCGCTCACCTTCTCTGCCCTAGGAGCATGGGATGGTGGCGGGGGAGCTTCCTTCCAGGTGCTGGGACCAGCTCACCTTCTCTGCCCTAGAAATGTGGAATGATGGCAGGGGAGCTTCCTTCTGGGAGCTGGGACTGGCTCAGCTTCTCTGCCCTAGGAGCATGAAAAGGCGGTGTGGCACCCAACACAAGTTTTGCAAGTGGAAAAATGTGGAGAGAGAAAAGGGGGGATAGAGGGAAAGAGGAAGAAGAAGTAAGAGGAAGAGGAGGAGGAGGAAGAAGAAGAAGAAGAGGAGGAGGAGGAGGAGGGAAGGGGGAAGGGGAAGAGGAAGAAGGAGAAGGGAGGGGAAGAGGAAGAGGGGGAAGGGGAGGAAGAGGAGGGAAAGAAAGAGGAAGAGGCTCATAAGGCTAAAGGAGAAATGTTTTCAAAATTAGTTACATGGTTAATTCAATCTACAAAGTTATGAATATTCATATATGTGTGTTAGAATAAAGAGATGAAAATCTAATAAGTGTTATTATCTTTCCCCAGATAAAATGCCTTTATTGCTTCTTTTCCTGGTTTAAAAAAGTAATTTATATATGATTAAATTTTTTATAAATCACAGAAATAAATTTAAAAGAAAGTAAAAACCGTATACTAAATGACTTCTGTTAATATTTTATGATTTCTCCTGCAGAACACTTTTTAAAATTTATCATAACTCTGTATTGAGAATTTTCAGTGAGTTAGGGACTATGCTAACTTGTCTATGTTATCCCTTAAAATTCTTAATAACAAATTTAGGAAATATTTCACCTACATAAGATATTAATAAAAGTTCTCCTTATAAGAAAACTAAGAATCTGAGAGTTAAGATAATTTTCTTGTCATACAGTCTCTTTTAGAATGAGAATCAAAAGCCATATGTCTGTCTCCAAAGTCAAATTCAATTATGATAAATTCATGCATATCACTACAGGTAATGAGTTGAATTGATGCCCCAAGCTATGTCCACCTAGACCCTCAGAATATGACCTCACTTGAAATCTTTGCAGATGTGATTGAAGGAAGGCTCTTAGGAAGAAGTCACCCCAATTAGGTGGCCCTAAATGCAAGGATTAGGATCTTTTTTGAAGAGGAGAAAACACAGAGGGGAAGAAGGTCATGTGGAGATTGGAAGTGAAGATTGACGTTATGTACCTACAAAATAAAGAACACCAAGGACTACCAATAGCCAGAGACAGGCAGGAGAGAGCCAGGGAGAAGATTCTCCCTCAGGGTCTCCAGAAAGAACCAACCTGCAGTCGACACCTTGATTTCATAGATTTGGCCTTCATAAAGATAAGAAAATAAACTAAAAGAATAAATGTTGGTTTTTGTTTCATTTTTTAGCTATCCAGTGTGCAGAAATGTGTTATGGCAACCCTAGGAAACTAATATACAGTATCTTACTATCTAGAAGTTGTTTTTTTCCCTTAAATTCCTTTTTGGTACATTTTAGGTATACAGTACGTTTACATTTATCACTGGGTGCTTGTACCTGTACATGATGTATCTTGGTTCTTATTTCTTCCCTATTCCCTGTGGTCCCTTCACTATCTAGAAGTTTTAATGACTGATTTTTCCACTTGCCACAAGTGCATGTACACAAGCAGATCACAAGCATCTTGCATTTATCAGTATATCACAGACATGAATGTGTAACCATTCACATCACCATCTGAAATGCCTAAACAGAATTCTGTGTTGAGGATTTAACAAATTTAATCAATTTATGGAGTGTTAGGATAGTCTCAACTTTTTATTTTTATAAAAAATAGTGTGACTAAAATTCTTATTTGATTCCATCATTACATATTCTTTCCCAGATTATTTCCTTTAGAATATAGTTGCCAAAGTGACTACCTAGGTCAAATACATATTAAAGCTTTTGATATGTCATTGCCAAATAACTTCCAGAAAAGTTAGACCAATTTATAATCCTACTAGGAGTGCATAAGTAAGGCAGTGACAATTGAACATTTGTACTTTGGAAACATAATTTTTCACAAAAGTTTTCTTGAAAACATGGTCGGGATAGGAATATCTGTCAGCTTCTTCCTCCTAGGCATGTCATCATCTAGCACCAAAGATGGGATTGTAAGACATTCCCAACAATGATGCATCACTAGCAAGTTAAAAAATTAAAGTTTAATAAATTGGAGTGCTAAGTTGAAAATCCAGAAGCTAATGCTATCTAATGCTAATACATATTCTCTGCGTCTGTTGGCCTGTCTGCAATAGGTGCTGCCCTCATAGGGCTAGAACAGGGTGGTAGTTACAAAGATAGCTCTGGAGTCAAATTGGCTGTTTGCATCCTATTTTCATTGTTTATTAGTTCTATACCCTTGGGAAAGTTAATTAGACTTTCTAAGCTTCTATTTCTTTGTGTACAAGAAGGGAAATGAGAATAGGCCTTCTTCACAGAGAGCCAAGATCATATTAGAAGGAGTCAACTCACAGGAGATAATCCCCTTAAAGGAGCTCAATAAGAGACAGACACAGTGAATGCTCTGTGAATGAATGCAAATCCTTCATATTCTCATACATAACAGTTTTGCCATATACGTGGCCAGTTAGTGAGATTGATTGAAACTTTAGGGCCAGGAGGCCAAGTTCATAGGTTCAACCCCAGTTATCTTGGCTCTGTGGCACAGCCACAGATCGCATTCTAGTCCTAGCCAGCTGCCTCCTAGGCAACCTGGTGAATGTATAATTAAATTACCAAGCTCCATCATCATAGACATCTATAAAAGGCTTGGGAAATCCCTTTCCATGGAAAATATTCTCTGCAAATAGGAAAGCTAAGAGAAAGGGAGAGTGCAAGGAGAACTGGATCCTCGGAGCCAGCCAGGACTTGGGTAGAACTAGCAATAATGGAGTGGAAATAAGGTGGAAAGTGGCTGAATTTTGAGAGGGTTAAAAACAACAACAATGTTGAGCCTTTCTACTGACATCATCTCTGGTACTTCTTTGAAAGAATTCAGGGTCCAGTGATCCCTTCAAGACCAGACGAGACATACAAGCTGACTTCTTTAAGATGAAGGTTAAGAAATAATATGTAACAGGCGATCACTACAATTTTGTTTGTGGAGAAAAGTTGTCTGCATTCCTCATGAGAAAACTTATGCTGGAAGCTTGTCTTAATAAAATGTGTTATCCTTATCCCTGGGTTAGTAAAGTGCTTAATGGGAAAACAATTGCTTTGGGATTGAGTTTTGCCTTAGGTACACACCTCAGGAGGGAGTCAGTCAAGGCTAGCTTGAAAAATTTGGGAGAGCTTTCCATAAATTTCCCAAAGATAGAAACCTCAGTGGCTACTGTGGGCAGCCACTGCTCTTTTTCCCAATTTCTTAAAAGATTCACCTTAATCATATATCAACACATCTTTTGCTGAAAAATGACAGAAATGAGGAAGAACATTAAAAACAGTGTTAGATTTTTATCTCATATGTAGTGGGAGCATCTATAACCATGGTAGCAAAACTTTTAGAGACAAAGTGCCCAAACTGCAACCCAAAACCCACTTATTTATCGCACAGAGCCAATACTGCAATTAAACCTGAATATTGAGGTTTTAGTTTAGAAAAAAATGACAGTTATCTGATGCTCAGCTGCTGGGGCACCTTGACTCGTGTGCTGCCAGAGAGGGGTCTGGGTGCCATAGGCTCATCACCACTGCTCTATAAGAACTAGGCCTTCACCCTTACTTGTGTCCTTTTGGCCGGAATGCTGCTGCAGAATTTATAAACCACATCAATCATCCTACAAGAGAAACTTCTTCCATAATCTGAGTGTCAAGAAAAGGTTTGGTCTCTTGAGAAAGAGCATATCTCTTCTTTATAAAAAATATGAAACCTATTTTCCTCTTTTGCTTTGGCTGCTTGGAATCTCAGAACTCAATGTGCAGACTAATTTTAATTACTATGACTCTTTGGCCAGCTGGTACTTTAACTTTTCTTTTTGCCTTGTTTTGCTAGTTTATCTATACATTTTCTTGTCTGCATTTCTTTTTTCTTTTTTTTTCAAAATATTCTTCAAAACAGACTTAAGCCCAGAGTGGAGCAAAGTAGAATATAAATGAATACTTTTAGAGACAACATTCCATAGTGGCAAAAGCCCTATTTGGAGCCAAAAGACCTGTTTTCAAATTTCTGCTTGTATTTTTACAAGTTTGTGACCTTCAACATGTCACTTAACCCATGTTTCCATGACAAGTAGAAATGGATAATATTAACTACTACTGATTTCACAATATTTCTTTTTTTTTTTTTTTTTTTTTGGTACCGAGGATTGAACTTGGGACCTTGCGCTTGCTAGGCAGGCACCAGAACCATTGAGCTAAATCCCCGGCCCCTCACAATATTTCTTTAAGGATTAGATGAACTAATAGTTGCTTTGAAACAATAGCAAACCTTACAAATTAAAGTGTTCTTGATCTAACAATATATACTTCTGGGCAAGGCTCTTAAAATTAGGAGACTCAACTAACCCATTTAAAATCAAAGAGAGTACAAGATGGCTTTTAACAATAAATCCAGTATTGTCTGGGCATAGGTTAAATAATCTAGAGAACCAGTTAGAAATAGAGATATTTCAGGACAGGTGATCTTCCTTCAGGATTGAAATTGGCTCCTATTTCTGAGTTCCCTAGTATTTATTTCAGTATACTAATTTTATCATCTCTGTAAATAGGGTAAGTGGGACCAGAAGGCCCAAGTAGCAAAGGAGTCAGTCCAAAAAGCTGAAGCAGAAACCATCTTTTAAACCTTTCCATGGCTGTCAACCATCTTCTAGGACAAGGCCCAAATTCCTTATACAGATCCCCATGGGATTTTATCCCTCTCTCTACTTTTTCAGCCATATTGCCTATTTTCCCTGATGCACATAGCCTGAACTTCAGTCATTCCAGATCTCTGAGTACACACAGTTTTGTGCCCCTCTGGGGCTGTGCACATGCTAGTCCCTCTCCTGAGACTGACCCTCCTCCTTAGGCACTCACCTAATTGACTTACATGCATGCTTCACTGGAACTCCCATCACTTTTGCAAGCATAATGACATGTGTCTTCTCCATACTCCCTGTGCTAAGTAAACTTTTGCTCTGATAGATCTCTCACAAGACTGAATTCTTGAGGACAGGGCCCAAATTGTGTTGATCTTTATATTCCTAACACCTAGTTTTTGTTCAGTTATAATCTGTTGTGTGAAGATATGAAAAATATGCTCATGGATTAATATGAGGTTTAGTCATTAGCCAACCAGAAAATGAAGATTCAACCAGAATTGCAAAGCTGGGGTAGGAGGTCTGGGGAAGCTCAGATAGCTACAAAACTGGAAGGAAAATACCAAATAGAGCATAGAATAGGAGAAAAGAGACTTGTGGCTTGGGTACTTGGGACAACATTAACGTTCTGGCCCTGAAAGTTTTCAGGAAATGGTATTTTTTTAGTTTTCATCTTAAGAGTCTAAGGGTTTCTATAGACTTCTAGGTCTGATGAATCAGAGAGACTGACATAGGGTGACTAATTGTGCTCTGCGTTGTTAGGTGGAAAGGATGAGTGGAAGTTTAATCTTGCCTGCCCTTTGCATAGAAGCATAGATAGTTTTTGCCCAACCTGCCTCATTTGAGTAAAAGAACTCATCACTTTAGAAGAGGCTCAGGGTTCAAAAGAAACTTAGAAGGGACAGAGGTTGATCCAAGACATGGGTTTGGCCTTGTGATTATGGTTTTGATTCTCAAAACTGCTTCAGACAGGAGCTGTAAGGATCCTGTATAGAACAGATCCTTTGTGAATACTTACCACCCTCACTTCAGGCCCTGGCATTGGTTCTTGCCCTATGGGTTGAGTGAGGCATTTTCTCACCTTCAAACTCTTGGTTTGGTAACATCATGCTTGAGTACATCTGGGCATTTTTGTCTGAACCTTTGAAAACTATGTGTTGGATGGCTGTAATAAGCTTAGCAGACAGCATATAAATTAATTAAAGAGAGACTGTGTATTCAATTTCATCTCTCCCATTTACCAGCTTTTAAATTTGGACATATGTGTTAATCTTTTGTTTTGGAAGATGAAAGGAAGGAGAGGAAGGAAGGGAAAGGAAGAGAGAGAGAGACCATGTCCAGCTGCAGCATTCTGACGGACTCTTTAGGCAAAAACCAGGATTTGTAAGATGTGGGCAACTAAGATGTGGTGTAAGACACACAAAATATAGGTTTCCTTTGATGGGCAGACTTGACATGGAAACTAATTTCCTGATGGTCTTTCCAAACTTTCCTTTGACATTCACTGCAATCTAAAATGCTTAGATCCAACCCTTCCTTCTTTTCCTTCTTTGCTCAGTGTCGGATCTGTTCTCCCAACCTGCCCACTCCCCTTATTTTCTCTCATAGATATTTCCCCTAGTAATTTGTTTCATATTTATTTCTCTTTTGGCATCTTCTCCTTGGAGGATCTGTACTAACAATATTTCTAGAGTTGCTGTGAGAAGTGACTCACTTAATGAACATAGGGCATCTTGCAGTTTCCAGGACATAGTGAACTCCCTGGTCTTCCTCACATAGTATAACCAGCCACCATCTATTCTTAGCTGTGAGCTTCCTCAGAGCTCCTTAATTCTTACAATGGCAGTTGCACAATTCTTATCTCTGGTTTTATATCCTCTGGAACAAACCTGTGGCAGAAACTACTGCTTCAGTATCCATTCTCTCATTTTTCCTTTTAGAAATATAGCTTTCCACTGTGTGAGTTGTAGCACAATACTTAGCCATCTAGTTAGAGACCACATTTTCCAACTTCCTCTGCAATTAGTGGCGATCAAATAACTAAATTCTTGGCAGAAGGATTGTAAATAGAAGTGATGTATACAGTTCTACTATCAATTCCTTAAAATAATTTTCTTACCCTCCACTTTTTCTTATTTTTCCTTCTAGCTATCCAGAACATAGAAGTATTGGTGAGATAGCTTCAGCAATGTGAATGAAAAGAATACTATAATGAATGTCTGAGCAACAAGATGGATGGAATATGGTCTCCAGTTGATCTGAAGTATCAGAGCAGCCTGTATTGGGCCTCCCACAAACCTCTGACTTTTTTGTGTTGTGTTGGTTTGATTTTTGTCTGAAAGGGACATGAACTATCTCTTTTGTTTGAATTATATTTTTGGTGTTTTTTGTTACAGCAGCTTAGTCAGTGCCTCACCCATTACATCTTTTTCATTGGTGCCTGTGTCCCTTTGCTTAGTTGACCCATAACTGGTTGAGAGCCGTCTCCTTAATCCATTAGTGCCTACTCCTCAATATGGCATTTAATTATATTTGATAACTTCGAGGGACAGCAAAACTAGTTCCCTTTGGGCACAGGATTATCTCAAGTCAGAGTTAATAGCTTTAATGGTTTAAAATGGCACTAAATGGTTCTCTACATTTGGGGAAGGCCATCTGGTCATTTGCAGATAAGCATAATAATAAGCACCCAGGCAGATTTCCACATATGGGCTGAAACACAGACATGTTCCAAATTATATACACTATAAAATTTACTATCCCTCACTAAAACCCAAATCACAAACTATCCCTTACTTGAATTACAATAATGAGTTATCACTCAGACAATATGACTGAAAAGAATCTGCCTGCTAATAAAGCCCCACTGAACCACACTGTTCAGGCCTAGGCAAGGTCAAAATGCAGTCATAGTTCTGGGCAGAGCTTCTGAGCATGGACACCAGTAATGGCCCTTGGCTCTGCCCAGACCCATGTGTGGCCAACAGGATGGTTTAAAGCCTACCCATTATAGTTGGATAAAATCATGAAATTTTTTTCTAGAGGTACTTACATACTCTGAGTGTGATTAATAAGTCATGAAAGCAAATTGAAGAAATAATGAAATAATTTTCTTTGAAATAACAGTGTTTACTTCCACTTCCTGCTTTCTTTTTAGTCTAGGTGAACTGAATATAGACATTAAGAAATCTTTAGCACTGAAATTATGAGCATTCCCCACTCATATATCCTTTTATAATTCAAAGTATTATCAATAATGAAATATAAACCAGGGCAGTGGTTGGCAAAATTGTGGTTACTGTGAAGATTATTTGATGAAATTTATGTATCAATATTTAAATATTAGGGCCTTAAATTAGTCTCATTTGCCTATTGAGTAATGTGATAATGCCTCTTAGACCTGTGATGGCACTGATGAACAATTCCTCAGTTCCCATTAAAGCTTGTCAAAAGCTTAACACATTTAAAAGGAAGATGTCCTTGTAAAGAACAAAGGACCTGACAGAGAAACCAATGACTGGCAATCTTGAATGCCCTTGGTAACCATGTCCCAGCTGCTTAATATGTAAAACAGAGACCATATGACCAGCTACCCACTTACCTGGAAGACTGTTATGAGGCAATAATGAGAGAATAATGAAAGAGTAGTAGTGACACATCCTAAGACACAATGAATGAAGCTTCCATATGTAAATTACTGTGGCTATATTTCTTTCCCTTAAAAGCATTGGCCATGGAAGTCAAATAATAGTAAAGGTCTTATAATTCTGATAGGTGATTTTCATTTTATTCCCAATAACCAGAACCAAAGCAATTAAGGGATTAAATTTCTTTTGTGAATGGTCTGCACTCAGGGAAAGATGAGGCAGACCAGATCTTTTCCTTTGATAGGCAAGATTTCTTTCTCAGATGAGGCAGGCCAGGATTGGATGGGCTTTGGGCTGCCCTAGCATATTTCAAACTCCTACCTAATTTGCCATCCGGTACTGCACCTGGGTCTCCTTTGGCACCAGTGTGGTCCAGATTTCTTTGGTCCAATGAATATCTGCTTTTTGAATAATTTTTCCCCAGATGTACTTTCCATCTAGCCAAATTTAACCTTCTTTTATCATTTCCTGTCCTTCATTTCTAACCTCTTCGGGGACATTGTGATCAGCCGGATGTTGACAATGTTGCCTTATTTAGAAGCATCTGCAATTTGCATCAATAAACAACTCCCTCTTTTCAATTTATTAATAAAGACACTAAGAAATAATATTTCTATCAGAGACTATGCTCTATATTTGGAAATATTGGCATTTTTATGGACCATTTCATTTATTATTTCTCAGCCTATTTCTAAACCACATTCTTTGCCAGTCCAATTTTATTTTGATGCCAAGCAAAATATTGAAACACTGGCTTTGTGGAAAATGGTTTGTTCATCACTGAGCGCATGCAACTTCGCCTGTGGTTCAACACTGAAGTAGTTTCATTTTTCCTAGTGGATTTTACAGAGCTTTTCCTTCTATATTCTGGAACTATTCTCCAAGCAGAAGATGAACCTAGCTTATCTGTTGTTACCTCACCTCCCAACGTTGCTGAACTCTCATAGCTTGTAGGAAAGAGCAAGTGCTAAACTTAACATTTCTTCTTATTAGGCATCTATGAAGTGTTGGGCTCTTCCTCAAACCCATTTATAATAAGATATATATTCTCTAGATAAATTCTCAGTGGGTGTGGTTTCTTTCTGGGAGTCACATTGGTTTCCACCTTGTTTTTCACTCCATCCTTATTGTCACCACCTGAAATCAGACCACCTGGGTTAGGCCAACCCTTTCCTAATTGGTCTTCCTGCTTCCCTGCTGCCCCTTTTTATGATCCATGCTCTACATCCTGACCATTGATCACATCACTACACTATATTAATTCTACCATGGCATTAGGATTGTCCTCTGAATTAAGTACAAACATTTTAATACCTCCTGAAGTCCCTGATTTGACTCTCCAGCCTCATAGCTTGTGACTGTCTCCCTCACACACTAAGCTCTAACCATGTTTGATAACCTGTTGTCACCTGAATATGACTTGTTCTCTCTCCAGGCCTCCAGGCCTATGTGATGATGGTCTTTCATTCTAGAATAACTACACCCAATCTCTTACCTATCCTCTATCTATGACTTTTTTTAAATTTTTATTTTATTGGTACATTTTAGGTATACAATATAATGACATTCATCATTGGAAATTTGCACCTTTACATAATCTCTCTTGGTTCTTATTTTTTTCCCATTCCCCTGCCCTCCCTTCAACCCTTCCATCCCTCCTATTTACAAAGACTTTGTAAATATCTATGATTTTTGTAAAAAGGAAAACTTCTATATGTCCTTCAGGTTTTAGTTCTCAGTAATTCCTCTAGGAAACTTGAGAAAGAATCAAGTGCCTTGACTTGGCTCTGACCTCATCCCATGTGAAAACTCTTGCAGTTTTGGCCCTAAATTCTAATTGTCTGTTTCCTCATAAGCTAAAAGTTCTGTCTGCTCATGTGCCTCGGGCTTTGTGCACATCTGGAACAGAGAAGCCAGAAAATCAGTGTGAATCAGAGACACAAGATCTGCTAGATAGAGGGTCTGGTAATCTTAAAACTAACACTGCCACCCTTCCTTTTGCAGAAGCTGGTAGGGTTTAGACCACTGCAACTTTTCAGTATGTTTGTTTTCTGGCTAGATGCATTGAAAATCGATTCCACAGGAAATGGCAGGGGCTACTCAATTCAGTGTGACTTCTTCCACACCAGGGCCTCCTGAAATGGAGAGTGTGCTGTGACTAGGTGGATGAGAGTTTCTTCTAAACATAAGGGGCAGAATGCAAGAAAACATGGCCTCTGCCTCTGAGGGTAAACATGCTTGATTTTCTCCTGGGCAGGAGAGGAGAGAGAAAAGAATGCTTTACCGAGTCTTGGCTGGCCAAACTTTCTTTTCTTAGTTAACTGGTCAAGACTGGCCTGGGGAAGGAGTTAAATGCACGTATTTCTCAATTTACCCTGTTTGTTTGCAGGTACAAGCATTTATCTCCAGAGTGTTTGCCTATCTTCTCAGTTTATCTTTACCTTACCTTTCCCCACAACCATGCCTCTGCATATTAGGTAAATGCCTCCTTATTTTTCTAATCCCTTTTGCTGGCAAGCTTCTGGCCATCCTTTATAGCTGCCTGGATTGCTTTAATCAAAGCAGCACATTCTTGTTTGGCTCCATTTCCAGGAGATTTCTGTTTTGTTGCTTTTTTTTCTTCATTCCCTTTACCCATAAACTTTTATTAGACCTTTGTGAAGCCAATTGAGATAGCAGGGAGTATACATTATAATTCATTTGAAAAAGAATCAGCTGCATTTTGATGAGAAGTATCATTTTGCAAGGCGAGGGGGAAGCACAGCTTTGTGCCCCTTCTCTGTGTGCAGGGTTGGAAAGCACAGGCTAGCACTTGTCTCTTCTCACCTTGGTTTAGCAGTCTGGTCACATAGACAGCCTGGCACCAATTGCTAGCCATATCTCATCCTTGCTATGGCAGGAGGCGATCAATAGATGGATTAATCACACTTTGGGGAGCTCACACCCTCGAAAGGAGAGAAAATGAGGTTTGGAAGAGGAGGCTGCTGCCAACATGTTCTGCCTAGAATTTGCAGACTGGTGCACAGAATGTAAGACCACAAAGAAATCCACTCTGCCCAAAAGGATGACCAAGACCAGTTGCATAATGAGAGCTTCTAAAAATTTACCATCCACTTGATTTCAAATGGTCATTAAAGATTTTTAAAAATTAGAGACACCAAAGATGGTCCAAAGCCTTTTTAAAAAGTGTAATGGGACTTAAGTGATATGGTGAATAAGATTATACTTATTTATGGTGGACCAGTCTTCATATATGCATATTTTTCAGCATGAAAGGGACCATGGATGGTATCTCTTTAATGTATCTCTAAAGTGTCTGAAATTTGATGGGGCACAGGGTCTTGCACTTGTTTCATTTATTTCTTTACTTGTAACAGGGAGGTTTACAATGAGGAAATGTAGATTGGAAATTAGGGTGGGGCTAGGGAAAGCAGAAGGATAATGCCCTGATTATTGACAAAGACATCTAGGTGACTCAGAAGCCCACGCCTATTAAAACAGGAGTTATTGCGTGTGTAAAGAATGCTGAACTTTGGATCAACAGATTTCAGTTTGAGTCCTCCCTCTGCTATGGACCAGCCAAAAGAACATAACTGAATCTCTAGTCTTAGTTTACTCATATCCATAATGGGTTAAATCTGTTTTGTGAAATTGAGGCCTGGAGTAGACAAATAATGCTTCAACTGAAGCAGGATCTATGGATTTAAGTATTGTTACAAAGGCAAGCTTTTAGGAAAGGTAAGAGGAGAGAAATATCTGCTTATTTGGACTGTCATCCCTCAATGGATCCTCTAACATGGTTATTCAATGTAAAAGGACAGTAAGAGAAAATGATGTAATTTTGTACTTAAAAAAATAAAATCTCATACTTCTGAGTTTTCTTTTCTTGAGTAAAGCTGGTTGCTTTACCAAAACTTATTTTCAAAACCCACTCCGGTTCAAGAGGACTCAGGGCTACTGCCCTTGGTCCCTGACTGCTGTCTCTCACTCTGGATAGAATCAACATCATCTACAAAATGCTTTGATTAACATTTGATTAAGGAGTTGTGACCTTTTTGGAATTAGTCTCATAATTACAGGGCTGTGAATCTTCCCAACCTCTTGCAGCTCCTAGTTCAGACACAGCAACAGTGAGTGACGAGTAGTGGAGAGCAGTGCCCCACTAATACCATAATCACCAGGTGCCACTGAAGTGCAGCTCACATTTTTGCTCCAGAAGGGAGAGCAAACCAAGCTGCTATTGGAGGCTCTGAGGCCCCTCCTTATAAGTTTCATTTCTGCTTTCAGCAGCTTTGTTAATTCAATCACCACCTTTATCCAAATGATAGCCAAAGAGGGCTATGGGTAAAAGAGAAGACAGTTTTGGGACTGAATCAAAGTAATCGTCACACCACCCTGAAATGGCTCATGTGCCGGGAGTAAGAACCAGCTGGGCTGGTTGGCTGAGGGGCCTGGGCTGTCGAATGGGCAGCAGGTGTACTGTGTAACAAGACACGCTTGAATCAGGCATCACACGAAATGTGGAGAAGGGGCCTTCCTCCACTTTGTAACCACAGCTCCCTTTGGCCTCCAGAGGTTTCCAAAGCATAAGGGAAATGAGTCAGAAGGTGCGAATTAGCCTGTTCAGTGGGAATAGTCATGTTTCACTGCTCTGTTTTACCCCACTGATGAGACATGATGAAGGAGGAAAAACAGAGCCACCAGAACCCAGCCAACCTCTTCAGCCACTCATACGAGCTGTGGACTCATGGAGCTTGGCTCCTGCTCTCAGAAACCACCTGAGGAGAATTACCATCCAAATTAGCATCAGGCTAGTCCAAAATTCCCTCAAGTGTTTGGGATGCAAATAGGGTTCCCCTAAGAAAAATGCTGTGGTTGTAAATAAGTTTGAAAATTCTGGATCAAATCAGTTTTGACAGTTTGCTTCACTGCAGGACTTCTAGGAGCTTTTAATTACTTGATTTGCTCACTAAATGTCTAAAAGGAAGGTTTAAAGAAGCAGACTGTCCTAAACTTGGCTAACCTATGAAACTCTTTGACCCAATATGACATTTGGAAAATGGAAGTTCTGTCCAGTCTGAGCCCCAGTGCATATAAATACAGGTATCCTTTGCCTTCTTGTCTGGACTTTAAACTTTGTACACACACACACACACACACACACACACACACACACACACGTGTGCAGACTTGTGCTTAAAAAGTATAAATAAAAATATAAAGTATAAAGTATATATACACATAAAAGCACTGCATGTATATAAATGTTAGCAGCAAAGATTTCCAGTGACCAGCAATAGAACCCCATTGGTATAATCAGTACTGACTACTCTCCACCATTAACAGCTTTAGTCCAGGGGCCATTCATCTCTTATTTTCCCATAGAACTGCTCTTGGAACATAAGCACCAGTAGGGAAGAGATCCCCAAGAATACAGATGCTCTGAACATTTTCTTTCCCTGACCACAAGCTCCCTTGAGGGAAGAATAGTGTACTGTAAACACAATGGATTCTAATCCTAGCTCTGCCTCTTACAATCTTGGATAAATCTGTTGTCTCCGAACCTCTACTTCCTTACCTATAAAGTGTGGTTAACAATGTCATGTGCATTACACCTTGGTATGAGGATGAAATGAAATCATCTCCGCACAGCACCAGGGGGTCTGGCTGCACATTTGGTACCAGCTACTATTTTGACATACAGCACCTCAAGGCCAGGCACAACACTGGGCAGAATAGACCCCCAATACAATATTTACTTCACTGGAGTGGATATTAAGAATTTAAACCTCAAGCTACAGCTCATTTGAACCCTTATTTTCTATGGCTAGTACATTAATCAGCAGATGGTAAGCATCTAACGCTACTAGATTGGGGAGAAAAGGGAAGAAAATTAGATAAACTTGTCATAGTGTCATTCGAGATGTTACTTTCTGTAATTCTGAAAGTTTTTGAAGCTTCAAATGTGATTTTGTTATTGGGAATATAAAGGAAGAAAAAATTCAATTTAAAAATAATTCTTTATGAAGAAAGGTGTTAGCCCACAGCATTACTTATATTGGTGATAAAACAGAATCAGAACAATTTCTCAATAATAAAAAATGACTAAGTGAATTATCTTTGAGTTATATGATGGAATATCATGTAGCTATTAAAATAGATTTTATGAAGTTTCATAAGGAGAAAATGGATGTGATAGGATATTAGTGAAAACATAAGATACAGAATAATATAAAGGATGTAATTATAATTATGTAAAAATGATAGAAAAATATCAGATGAAAGTAAACAAAATATAAGTAGCTATTTTATTTGGTAAAGGAATTTTTAACTCTAAATTTCCAAAACTTCTATAATAACCATGATTTAGTTGTATTTTTAAAAGATAATTTCACTTTATTAAAATTTTTTAATTCTTCCAAATTTATTGATTGGTCTTGATCCCAGGGCAAATGACTGCTTAGCCTTAAGCAGTGATCAACTTAGATCCAAGCATCATGTTGAGGGACTGGAGCTAAGAGCCATGGAAGAGCAAGATGCTGAGGGCCCGGGGTCAGTGAAACAGAGGAGAAGAACAATATGTGCTTGATAGGTCCTCTGTAAGCAGATTTCTTAAATTCAATAACTCCCATAAGGCTATGTGCTCATAAACATCTGATAACAAAGGGAGCAAAAAAAGCAGAGCAGGTTGCCCACATTGTCCTTCTGTCTAGAATGTTCTCCTTTTTATCTTCAAATATCTAAACCACTTTTTAATTAAACTCTTAGATGTTTACTTGCAAGTGGAGGGACATGTTCATACAAAAACCTGTAGATGAATAGTTACTTATAATTGCCCAAAGCTGGGAAGAACCAGTTCTTAACTTGTGAATGGATAGAGGAATTGCATATGTTTATGCAATGAAATTCACTCAGCAATAAAGAGGTACAGCCCATGAAGTCCACACAACATGAATGGACTCCAAGTACATTGAGCTAAGTGAAACAAGCGAGGCTCAGATGGTTATAAAATGTGTGGTTCCACTGTTATGATGTTCTGGAAAAGACAATAAGAACAGGAAACAGTTTAGTGGTTACTATCTTGGAAGATTAGGCGAGCGAAAGAGAGTAAGCACAAAGGTGCCTGAGGGAACATTTTGGAATGACAAAAACCTCCTATAACTTGACGATGGTGATGGACACATGATTCTATATGTTTGTCAAGATTCATGATGATACACAAAAATGGGTGCATTTTGCTATGTGTAAGTTACACATCAATAAACCTAATTTTTAAAAAAGAACTATAAAACACATACAAAATCTACATGTAGGTCTAAAAGTACTTGATTTCAGGATTCTCTTATGCTTTTAAAAATTACTGAGAAACATAGGGTTCTAGCTTATGTGGATTATATCTATTAATACTTGTATAGGAACTAAAGTGAGAAAAGTTAAATATTTTAAAATAATTAAAATAATTTTATTATATGTTAACATACCAATATATTTTATAAAAAATTAACAATATTTCCAAACAAAAAAGTGGAAAAAATGACATCGTTTCAAACATTTTTTTGCAAATACCTTTGACGTCTGTGTTAGTAGAAAACATTGGGATTCTCATGTTTGTTTCTGACACTCTATGTTACTTACTTTGGTTCAAATATACAAGGGATGGACCTCCAGTGGTGCAATCAGTTAGTGCATGGTACTTATACAAATATACAAGGGGTGATTAAAATATATGATAAATCTTTAAAATTTTTTAAATAGTACAATAAAAGACATATATCCATTAATTCCACTCAAAATACTCTTGGTCATCTCAAACACACTTATTCCATTTTTCTTGTCACTTTCTAAAACAGTTCTGAAGATTCTCTCGTTTTTTTACAAGGTAAGGGCAAAAGTACAGTGAATACTGCTTTCCAGGGGTCATTCAATGAAAAGGTGCACTCATTTGAACATTCCAGTGGATTCACTAGATCTGGCACCGTGCAACTTCTTGCTCTTTCCCAAATCCAAACGACCATGAAAGGTCAACATTTTGAATTGATTCAGGATGTCAAGGCAGCCATGAGAGCACAACTAAAGACACTTCTGTGAAGAGAATCCTATTTCATTTAAATATGTATATATTTAGAAAAGGAAATATTTATTATTTTTCAGATGATTTATTGGTTTTGCACATTTAAGACAAAGGTCATCACAGTGAAAAAGGCAATCTTGTATTGTTATAGGAATAATTTTAATCTCCTAGCCATCTTGAAAGGGTCTCCAGACCCCCTATTCCAGTAGTAATCTAACCATACTTTGTGTCCTTTCTTAAATCTCATTATCTTCTTGGAATTTCTCCTTAATAACCACTCTGCAGCTATCCTTGCTTCTGTTATCCCATAACTCTTTGTGTTCCACTCATATACCTCATATTGTGCACTTTCACCCATACTGTCTCTCCAGTTACTTCTCAAATTCCTTGAGTGTGAACAATGTTTCTTTGAGTCCTCCCCACTCTGCCAAGCCTAGTAACTCAAAAGGATCTTATACGTAACAAGTACTATGAAAAATTTTTGATTTGAAAATGCTAAAAATTATTCACATATACATATATAATATATATACATAGGGATAGAGACAATGGGACTGGTAGAGCAATTTAGGAAATAAGCATTTTTATGGCAGAATCATTTTTAAGTATTTTCAGTCTCCCAGCACCTGAGGCCAGAGCATCTGAATTCATATCCTTCCCTTTTAGCTATGATAAGTTTATATTTTCTCCTTAATCTGCCTTCAGTCTCAATTTAAGCTAAAGAAGAGACTCAGGTATTATAGAAATAGCCAATGCTTAGGAGCAAAAGAATGTGATTCATATTTTATGTCTACCATTGACTAACCTTAGGAAGACACTCAAGATCTCTGAGTGTTAAGCTATCCCATCTGAAATAAAGACAGGTATTGCTGTCTCAGCCACTTCGTAAGGTGGTAAAGATTAAAGAAGACAGTATCTGAAAAGATTTGCTCAAAAATGCTAGTTTCATTGGCTTGAGTTCCATTTGACCTTCTGTGTCAGGAAGGAGAGCTGCCTTTCCCCACAACAAGGCTGGATGCTCACACCAGCTCCCCTTTCTCTAAGGGTGGCATTCCCCTCTTGATTGGTATCTTTATAAGAACTCTTCTCATCCTTGTTTGCTTGCTACTCTTCACCTATTCTCCAGTCATTTTGTCCTTGGGTGAGGTTTCTCTGTTCAATTCTAACCTCTGCATTTAAGCTTAACCCATTGTCTGATGCATGACCAGTGACTAAACAAGGGACAGATGGACTCCATAAAGGGATACGCATGTTCTAAAAGTCAGCTTTTTTATCTAAAATGGAAAGGTTTATTAAATATCTTTTCCAACTTTTCCAAGGTCTGCAATTATTGCATGTTTTATTGGTGGAATCATTACTCATTTTTAAGTTTTGTTTGAGGTAAGGGGGCCTATCATTTGGCATTTTTTTCCTTTCATTCATTCTTTCAACTAGATATCTTTTAAAAATATCTAATGCACACCTGACACTGTGTTAAAACCATTAGGAATAAATCAAGAAATTCTCAGTAGTAGAAATAAATAGCTTTGGCAGGTCCTGCACAGCAGTTTTCAGTATGATCCTATTATGTATAAATGCTAACCATATCCCATAGAATTCTGATTCACTAGAGGACTGTTGCTGATAGCCACATAGATAGCCTAGTTGGATATTGCATTCTGAACAACTCCAGAGCAAACCCCTCTCAACTTTCAATTCTTCCAAATGCCTATAAACACAGATTTCTGACTGAGCTAGGAAATATCTATGAAAGAAGACAAATTCTGTAAGTACATGTACATAAAGTTGATAAATTTTAAATAACAAATGTGCATTTTAAGAACATTGCTAATCTCATTATTTTAACATTTTGATATAAAGTTTACTATTACGCTTATTTCTTCTCACTCCTCTGCATTTTCAAACTTCTCTTGTCCTCTCTGCATCCTGTGATATCCAAGCAAATGTATCTTATATATCCTTACTGGAAACCCGAAGGGGATTTCCATCTCTTGCTCAGTGCCAGGGTGCATGACAAGAAGGAAGACTTAGAGACAGAGTTAAAGAGACAGAGATACCAAGAGCCAGAATGACCAATGCTCGTGTAAGCAAGGCTAAACAAGGAAAGGCCCTGCACATCCAGAGCTGTCGATATGTATTGGTGACAACATAGATTGAGTTAAAGGGGCTACATGGAGGGACTATGTGGAGTTGCTATGGATATGTTGCTGATGCAGGCAAGGCTTGTAAAGGAAGAAACAAAGCATTCTTGAATTAAAATACAAGAGACAAAACATAGGTTATGGTTAACGATTAACCTTGTGTGTTTTTAGCAAAGAAGGTTTTAACTTTGGGAACAGAATTTGGGTGCAAATCACTGTGACCTCAGAAGAAGGCTTCAGCCAGACTCACTTCTATAAACAAGCCAATTGTGGGGCTAACTCTTTACAGCCTGCACTGCTCACAGCCTGCTTTGGGCATAATCAATAGGACAGTCCCCCACATATTCTTATATAGGTATTCTTATAAAATTTTAATATTATTTTATATATGGATATATTTTATTATACTATAGATTTTATTCTGTTTCAAGCATTTCTTACTCAAGACCGTTTCTTAATTTTGCAGCACTTCAGAGCATGCACCTACTTTTGATTTATAGGTCCTACCAAGGGAACTAGGTTATTACTGACTTCTCATCAGAGCAACCAATGCGCCTAATGAACAACCGTGAACATCTTTCTTTATGTGTCTTTGTGAGAAATCTTTAAGACTAGATGGGAATCAATAAATTATAGGATATACACGTATTTTAATCTACTAGATAACACCAAGTTTTTGTCCAGAGTTCCCACACCAATTATAGCCCATTAAGCAATGCATCCTCTCACTTTGTCCTCAGCAATACTTGCTTTTATTCACATTTTCAACTTTGGCTATACTGATTATTATGGAGTACCATTTCATTATTAGTTTAAATTAATGTGCTCTGATTACTAAGATAACTAGAGTACTTCCTTATATAGATGTTATTCTTTAGGGTCTCAGATTGTGTGATTTTACTGTCTCATTATTTTATTCATTTTTCCATTTGATTTTCTTTTTTGCTTATTTAAATTTATATAAAGAGACATGGTTGTGTTCTAACAAAGTTTACTTACAAAAATAGGTAAAAGACCAGTTTCAAAGCTATTGTGAATGGCATTTTATTTTTATGGGATATTCTAGTTTGTTGGTAGAAACAGTAATGATTTTACTAGGTAAGTTGGTGTCCATCAGTCTTTGTTGATCTCTGGAGACTACTAATAATTGTTAGATCAATTATATTGTATTACAGTTAGGTTAGATATTCAGTGCAGAGAACTGTATTAAAATGTTAGAATTTTATATTTTCTTTTCCAAAACTTTTTTTCTTATCTTATATGATTGGCCAGGATATATAGCAACATAGAATACCAGGTACAAAAAATATTCATTATCATCACTTCTGGCTGTCAGTGATGATAATAAATATTTTTGTAACTGGTATTAATTTGGATAAATACAAGATTTTCTGTTAATATTGTGTTTGCTTTAGGTTTTAGGCATGTTATCTGTATCAAATTAAGGTTATTTCCTTTTGTCCTTGTTTGCTGTAAGGCTATATTATTATAAATAAATCTAAATAATCTATTTTACAAAAAATTATCATAATTATATACATATATATTTATGTAACAATACAGCCTGAATTTTCTGCCCTGGGTTGATCACTACAATCTGAATTTATCACTTTATTGAGCTGTATAACATGATTTTTTTTACATTTATTGAGATAAATCAGTACTTTTTCTTCATTAATTTGAATTTCTTATATTAAACTATCTTAGAATAAATGTTTCTTAATCATAATATATTTTAGGGACTTGATTGAATTTGGTTAATATTTTAAGATTTTTACATCTATTTCATAAGGGAAATGACTGATTGTGTTTCCTTTTTGCACTATTCTCATGCAGTTTTTGGGTCATAATTACATCAGATCCATAAAATTATTGGCTTAGTTTTTGGTTTTTCTTTCTAAAGCAATACATATAAGATGATCCATTCCTTTAAACTTTGATATATCTTTTCATAGATGGCTTTTATCAGATTGAGGTAGAGACCGTCTATTCCAATTTTTTGTAGGGTTTTTATCATAAATGCATGTTGGATTTTGTCAAATGCTTTTTCTGCATCTATTGAGATGATCGTATGGTTTTTGTCCTTGGCTCTATTGATATAGTGTGCAACATTTATTGATTTGGATCTGTTGAACTATCCCTGCATCCCTGGGATGAATCCCACTTGGTCAGAGTGTATGATCTTCTTGATGATCTTCTGCATTCTATTTGCCAGTATCTTATTAAGGATTTTTGCATCTATGTTCATTAGTGAGACTGGCTTATAGTTATCTTTTTTGGTTGGGTCTTTCTGTGCATTGGGGATCAAGGTGATGCTTGCTTCCAGGAATGTATTCGGGAGAATTGCTTCCCTTTCAAATTCAATGAAGAGTTTAAACAGTATGGTAGTATTTCCTCTCTAAATGTCTTGTAGAATTCAGCAGTGAAGCCTTCAGGACCTGGGCTTTTCTTAGTTGGTAAGTTTTTATTTACGTTTTCAATTTCATTGATTGATATGTGTTGTTTAGAATTTTTAGGTCTTCTTCATTCAATTTTGGTAATTCATACATATCTAGGAATCTGTGTTTTCCATCTTATTGGCATATAGCCTCTTGAAATAGGTATCGATGATTCTATGGATTTCTGCTGGGTCCATTGTAATTATCTTTTTCATTTCTAATTTCATGGATTTGGGCCTTTTCTTTCCTTTTTCTGATAAGGTGGGCTAAGGGTGTGTCAACTTTGTTTATTCTTTTGAAGAACCAACTCTTGGCTTCACTGATTTTTTGTATCATTCTCTTAGTCTCCATTGCATTGATTTCTGCTCTGATTCTTATAATTTCCTCCCTTGCATAAGATTTGGGTTTGTCCTGCTCTTCTTTTTCTAGAAGCTTGAGGGTCAGCATCAGGTTGTTTAATTGGGCTCACTCTGTTTTCCTAATATGAATATTCACTGCTATGAATTTCCCTCATAAGACTGCTTTCATTGTGTCCCATCTGATATGTTGTATTGGCATTGTCATTTAATTATAGGAACTGTCTGATTTCTTCTTTAATTTCCTCTGTGACCCACTGGTTATTCAGAAGTGTGTTGTTCAATGTCCATGTGTTTATGAAATTCTTCTGGTTTCTTTTGCTATTGATCTCCAATTTCATTGCACTATGGTCTGATGATGTACAGGGCATAACTTCAATTCCTTTGCACTTACTTAAACATGAGTGAGTATATGGTCTACTTTGGAGAATGACCCATGTGCAGCTGAAAAGAATGTGTATTCTGATTTTGTGGGGTGGAAAACTCTTTAAATATCTGTTAAGTTCATTTGTTCAAGAGTTTGATTGAGTTCTAGTATTTTGTTGCTTTTTTTGTCTAGCTGATCTATCTATTTGTGATAGTGGGGTATTGAGTTCCCCTACTACTATTGTATTAGTGCTTATTTGATTTTTCATATCCGTTAGCATTTGTTTTATATAGTTGCACATACTAGTGTTTGGTGCATATATATATATATATATATATATATGATTTTCATCTCTTCCTCTTAGATTGTTCCCTTTACAAGTATGTAGTGTCTTTCTTTGTCTCTCTTAATTGGTGTTGGTTTGAAATCTATGTGATCTGCAAAAAGGATAGCTACTCCTGCTTTTTTTCAGCTTCTGTTGCATGCAGGATTGTTTTCCACCCTTTACCTTTCAGTCTATGAGTTTCTTTTTGAATGAAGTGTGTTTCTTGTATGCAGCATATTGTTGGATCTTGCTTCTTGACCCATTCTGCCAGTCTATTTCTTTTGATTGGTGAATTGAGATCATTAACATTGTTGGTCATAACTGATACATATTGACTTATTGTCATGACTTTTTCTTTTTGTTGGATTCTCCTCCCCCTTTGTATTTAATTTCTTGTCATGCCCATTGGATTCATTCTTCTGGGTTTCCTGGGGCTGCGATCCTCTTTGCCTTTTCCTATGATATTGTCTAAAACTTTTTGGAGTGATTGTTCGGTATTCGTGAAGCTCCTAAGGTGCTCTTTGCCATGAAAGTATCTTATTTCTCCATCAATTTTGAAAGATAGTTTTTCAGAGTACATCAGTCTGGGTTGGAGGCTGTTTTCCTTTAGGGCTTGGAATATATCATTCCAAGCTCCTCCGTGCCTTGAGGGCTTGCATTCAGAAGTCTGCTGTGATTCTGATGGGCTTTCTTTTGTATGTGATTTGTTTCTTTTCTCTCACTGCTTGTAGAATTTTGTTCTTCTGTTGGGTTTCTGGAATCTTAACTATTATATGCCTATGTGTAGAGTTTTTTTTTAATCAAGGCTAGTTGGGGTCCTATATGCCTCACTTATCTGTAAGTCAAGTTCTTTTCCCCTGCTTGGGAAGTTTTCTGGCATCACTTCTCTGAACAGTTTATTTTTATGTCATCTGCACTTTCTCCTCTTTCTTCATTGACTCTGATCAGTCTGATGTTATTCTTCTTTGCATAGTCTACCAGCTGCTGGATTGATTTCTTGTGGTCCCTTACTTTTTTAAAGAAATTTTTCTTTTCCTGGTCACTAATTGCAATCTTATCTTCTATATCTGAAATTCTGTCCTCACATTGGCTCATTCTGCTGTGTAAACTTTCAGTGGAGTTTTTAATCTTCTGGAAATCTGTTTGCACCTGTTTTATGGATTCCATTTGTTTGCTATGTTGGGATTCCATCATGTTCCTCAGCTTCTCTATTTTTTTTATCTGTGTCCTCTCTAGATTTATTAATCATGTCTTGTGCTATGGGCAAAATCTCTGCTGTTATCTGAGAAATTATTTCTGATTTCATTTTTTCCAGGTCCTCTTTTGTTACCAGTTGAGGGAGTCCAGGTAGTTGAGTAACAGACTGTTCCATCTTGTTTCCCTTTGAGGTTGCTTTAGGTGATCTGGAAGTCTGGTTTTGAGACTTGTTTATGTGTCTTCTCATTTCAGTGGGGGTTAGGGGCTTGCTGCTGGCACCTGTGTGGCTCACCTCCTGGGCACTAGGGGAGGCTCTGCTCCTCAGCCCTGGGGGTGGTGGTATGGCAGCCTGGAAGGCTCCTCCTAGGTGCTGGAGGTGGCTCTTCTCTGCAGTGCTGCAGGCAGTGGTATGGCCTGGAAACATTCCATTTTGATTTAGAACAGTGATTGTAAAACTTCAGCATATAAAGTCACCTAGATGCTTGATTAAATTGCATTTGCATTCTTTGGTCCTAACCCCAGAAATTCTAAAGTAATATTTTTGAGACAGAGTTTAGGAACATTTTGATATAGTTGATTTGTGAACCATACTTTGAGAGACGTGGTTCTAGACCCTTTAACATATAATATTTTGACCCCAGTGTTGCTGAAAAGAAATAGAACAAATCCTTGGATAGTTTGAGTGTAGCTTCAAAAGATCAGAGTCATGGGGGGGAAAAAGTTTGAAATTTAAACAATTTTTGTCATGGGTCAGGGAAACCAGAGTCCAAAAAATAGTCTCCCATCCCTCCCAGCTATGTGACCCTGGACAAGCCACTGTATTTCTTCTTAGCCCTCAGTGATCTCACACATAATAAGAAGGATAAATTCGATGATTTTAAGTTTTGTTTCAACTTCTACATTCTGTGCTATGGTCCTTCCAAACACCTTAAGTTGTGATATCATGAATCTATCAAAGAATTAGATGAAAGCAAGGTGCAAAAGTACATTTAAAAAATATCGATAATACTGATTCTACCCATGTTACATCTTATCTTTCTGTAGACTTTGCTGCCCGCTTTTAGGGTTGGCATCCAGTAAACAGCTCCTTGATACTTCAGTCTTTTGATAATATCTTATATTCAGTGCTCAACATGGAGGTAATTAGCTCTGTAGCCTTCTCACCTTTAACAAGATGTTCCACCTGGCCAGAGAAGACCATGTTCTGCTCCATGAACACCATGCTCATTGGATCTTACAGACCATCCTTCTTTCTCCACTTCTGATGACTGAATTCTTCTTATTCATCAGTTCCATGTGCAGGACACTGTGTCCTGATTTCATTTCTCTGACCTGGATTCATCACTATATTCTGACTTACTGTCATATAGATATACTGACTTACTGACATATAGATATTCATGTAGATATTCTGACTTACTGACATATAGATAATAAAATCTACATGTTTAATTTCCAAACACACACCATTTTCTTCTGCTATGGTAGCTACAAGGTTCCATGTAGAAATAAGATTTTAAGCTTCTTCAGTCCAGGGTTCAAATCCTCTAAGGAGCCTAAGAAAGCTAAGCAAAAACATATCTGATGGATTCAAATTCAAATTATTCATTCAGCCCATCTCTCTTGCATAGTTCAAGGGGACAAGCATCAATGTGCTGTAAACAGAGCAAGCCTAGTTTAAAAGACACATAAACTCTTTCATGGTTCTGTAACCCATTTTATCACAAACTCACGGCACTGGATTAGCTTCTATTGTGTCCTGATTCTATTTTCAGGTTTATCTCTTTAATAACTAGATAAAATTAGATTACTAATGTGTAGTATTTTCCACATACATCTTTTTTATTCTAATTTCAAAGTTTCTGTTACTATTAGAACTTCTTGAAAATATCTCAGACCAAATTCCATTAAGGTTTGCAAGGAAAAATTTCACCCTACTCCCTAGGCACCATCTGTTTTGGATTTTTTCAAGCATGATTTTTGCCTATAAGAACAATTCACCCACAAAATAATTACTGTGACCACCCTCTCTAAGTGCATATATTAGTTTCTGAACCTTTCTTTCCATGATCTATGTCTTATGTTTCCAGAGTTTTCAGCCTTCAAGGGACCAGTTAAGACTCATTTTGCAAGTGTGACTTCATCAGAGAGGAATGGTTTCTCCACCAGGGAAGGGGTCTTAAGTTATCATTCCTAGGTTCACATCCCATTTCAGTTACCAATCAACCACATTAGAATCAGAGAATAATAAATTTGAAAAATTTTAGATAATTCAGCCCAACCCTTTTATTTTATAGCTACTTTTAAAATTCTTCTGTGATTTATTTATATATTGCTGACTTGCAAGTACTAAGCTCCATTTGGGAAAAGTGTTAAATAAAGTTAAATTAACTTTTCTGAAGAATTATATTTGATTTACTCTTCATATTAGATGAAAAAAGTTTAGGTAAATAAGTCTATACTGTTAATATCAATTACATTCAAGGAACTACAACTCAATCAACAATGTAGTACTGTGTCATACCCACTATAATGGCTATATCATAAAACAAACAAGTGATGATAAGAATGTGTACTAATTTGAATCATCATACACTGCTGATGGGAATGTGACATAGGGTAGCTGTTAGAGAAAATAGTCTGGCAGTTCCTCAAATGGTTAAACATGGAGTTACAAAATGGCTCAGAAATTTCACAGCTAGATACGCACCCAAGAGAATTGTTAACATACGTTCATAAAAAAACTTATCTATGAATGTTCATAGACATTTTTTATGATAGCTGAAACACAGGAACAATCCAAATTTCCATCAACTGATGAATAGAAAAAAATCTGGTATAGCTATACAATGAAATATTATTTAGCTATCAAAAGGAAGTACTTACATACTACAACATGGAGGAACTGTGAAATCATTAAGTGAAATGGAAGAAGCAAGACACAAAAGACTACATATTGTAAGACTTCCATTTATATGAAATGTCCAAAATAAGCAAATCTGTAGAAACAGAAAGCAGATTAGTGGTTGTCAGAGGCTATAGGAGGAAAGGAAAGGAAATGACTGCTAATAGATGTGAGATTTCTTTTGGCAGTGATGAAAATATTCTGGAATTAGTGGTGATGGTTGCATAACTATGGATATACTATAAACCACTGCATTGCACACTTTAAAATGGTGAAATTTATGGTATAGAAATTATATAGTAATAAAAAAGCAATTATTCTAGCTTATAAATTCAGTCTCTTTCCAAGTGAAGCAGTGACCCCATACTTCTTTCTATCCATACTTCTAAAGAGTCACTGAGACTATTGTACTCCTCAGATGTGTATCTTTCATGGGCATCTACTTCTACAGCCATTACCCCTATCCCAACCTTCATCTCTCTGTCCTGATTTACTGCAAATGTTTTCTTTCTGAATTGCATTTGTACCATGGTCTGGCCCACACATAACCCTCCAAATATTTCTAAATATTTACACTCTCCTTCTGCACATGCATGAATTTTCCATTCATTTCAAAACCTGGGACTCCCTATTACCAAGTCATTAAACTTAAACCTTTTCTGTTCTCAAAGACATCCATCTCTCATCAGGTCCTCTCTTGTCTTAAAATCTTCTTTTGCTTTCCATACAGATATCTCCTCTAATAGCCATGCCAGTCTTCTCCATGTCTTGCACATACAACATGTCCATTCTTATTGCTATACTTTGGCTTTTTTTCAATGCTGGAGATTAAACCCAGGACCTTGTGCTTCCCAGGCAAGTAAGTGTCTTATCACTGAGTTAAATCTTCTGCCCTTTTTTATCCTTTATTTTGAGACAGGGTCTCCTTAAATTGCCCAAGCTGGCCTAGAAATTACAATCCAATCACAGCCTCCCAAGTGGCTGGGATTACTGGTCTGTGCCATCATATTCAATAGTACTTTGACTTTTAAGCATATTTTTCCTAGACCACTCCAATATTCCCCATCAAGATTCCATGACTCTAATTTTCTTTAGGACTTTAATAAAGTTACTTTTCTTCAGAACGCTCATCCCACTCCAAGTAACACCTTACCATGATAAAAGTAAGAAATACTAGTTTATTAAAGATTTACTGCATACTAAAGACTGTGCTAGGAGATTTAAACATGTTATTGTTTTATCCTTGCAAAGACTGCTAAGGTAGTGTTACAGATGAGGAAACCAAAGAAAAATTAAGAGAGACATATGGTGAAGTAGGAAGGAGGTGCTAGAGTTCAGATTTAAGATCACAGCTGTTTGGCCCTCTGTTTCATACACTTACCTCTTGGAATATCATATGATATATATGCAAGAGTTTTTTGTGAGAATGTTAGTTCCTCAAACTACAGAATATTTTTCAAGAGTCAAATCTTGTGCTTGGGATCAAGCAGCTTTCTTGGTAACAAACAACCAAAACTATCTGTAGATAGCAAGAAAAAACAAATGTGTCTGTTGTCCAATCATCTGGAAAGCTCTAGAACCAGGCTCAGAAAACTAGAAGGACCTGAGGATGATGAGGTGGAGAAGAACATAGCCACAGTGCTGCCTCAGAACACTCTTTGTGAGAGAGCTATTGGTGACCTAACTGCTCTGCTTACTGGATTCCAATGTTGCAGAATGAGAGACTCCTCCCATTGCTCCTCCCCCTTTCAGTAATTCCCCCTGCACTGTCCGTCTGACTGAGGCAAGACAGGGACTACAGAAGTGGGATGTCCCAAACCCTGGAATCTTTTGAAGTGGGAGACAGAGAACCTTGAACCATCAAGAGACACTCCAGAGGGCTGAGATATTTTATTTTTGTTTCTACAGATATTTCCTTCTTTCCTTCCCATTGTGAGCTCAACCATGTGATTTGATTTGGACAGTGGTTTAATTAGCAGAAGTGTATGGTGGGCCTGTGTGGTCCTACCATCACCATGAGAAGGGCACGTCATCAGAAGCAGTTGCTCCCTTCAGCCTAGACTCCATGAACACCTATGAGAGGAACCTCCCTGCTGACTCCTGGCCCCACAGTGCAGACAGAGCTGCCCCAGCTGAAGCACAGAATGTTAAGGATGATTATCAGTGCAGAAGGCTGTACGCCACTGTGTGGTCTGATACACTGTATGGCCTTCCCCCATATAGGAAAAGGGTATGAACATGTGAAATGTTCACTGTGCTATATCTCCTGTACCTTAGTATTCTCTACTTCCCAATCCCTTGCATAGATCCCAATATAATTCTCAGCACAAAACAACATTCACTCAATTTATCTTTGTTAGTGACATAAAACACTGAGTTTCTGATTGACATTTATATAGAAAATGATAAAAATAGCTAATCAGTTTTAACTTTGTCTTGACACAACAGGGTCAGGGGCTTCCTTAGGCTCATGAATGTAGAGTATAAAATAAATAGTACGGCTCCAATAAGCAACTTAATTCTTGGAACAGTAGGCAGAATTCCATAAGATTAACAGTGAAATCCTAACCAGAGAAATTTGATATGGAGGATTCGGGCACATGGTTTTTGCTAGTGTGAATTATACTTGACCTGTGGACCCACAGCAGCCAGCCATACTTGTCCACCCCAGGTGTGGTAATCTCACTGCAACATCTTCAGCCTTAAGCCAGGGGATAAGGCAATTACACATTCTTTAACTTTTTAAAAATCCTTTTGCTATTGTTTCAGTTCCAGTACAAACAATCAAGAATTATTTATTGATCTTGATTTAGGTACCCAGAACTGGGCCTCCCCCTAACTTTTACTAGGTATACGTCAAGAGCACAGAGTAATCCACACATAGTATGTGTAAATCCTCTAAGTGATAAATCAAGCTAACAAAATACAAGATAACATATGTTCTACCTTGACAAAGACACTTTCATAAAAACAAATAGAATAATGGCAACAAAATAGAAAGGTATATACAGATATTCTTTGTATATGGCTGAATTTTAAATCATAGTCTTTAACTATTTTGCTAATTTCTCTGTGTTGAAGGGCTTCTGATGAAGTAATTGCTTCACCCCAGAGCCAGTAGGGATTCTTCAAGTGACATAGTACACCCACTATTACTAAATCTTTGGATGTGAAAATATATACTTAATATAAAAATATATTAAGCTTTCTGTGCAATTTTAGATGTTGGTGGCATTTTTGGAAGGCATTGTGTGAGCCAACATTTTGTAGATGTAGTCGGCACCTTGATGGTTTGATTGAACTAGAACGCTACCTGTGCTCAATGTCTGCAAGACAGGCTGGACCAGCTCAATGGCCTCCTTCTTTTTAAGATGCAGACAAAGTAAAAGAGGATAAAACTGGAGATAGACCTTGATGGAAACTGTTTATGACCTGTGTATGATCTGAAACCAATGTCCAGAGCAACTCTAAAAATGTAATGTGAATCATGCATATAATTTCCAATTTCCTAGTAGCCACATTAAAAAATTTTTAAAAACCAGTGAAATTAACATTAATAATATATTGTATGCAACACAATATGACAAAATATTATTTTTCAACATATAACTAATATGAAAGTTTTTAAATGAGATGTGTTACACAGTTTTTTAATATGAACGCTGTTTTTGAAGTTCCACATATTTTATATTTATACTGCATGTCTCCATTTGGACCCTGCATTTCTAGCAGCCACATGTAGCTGGTGGCTTCCATATGAGCAGTTAGAGCAACAAATGCCACTTTGAGAGGGCACTAGAACTGGCACTCAGGCTGACAACTCTTGGGCATAATCTAGTTCAGAGTCACTCACAATGTGATTAGTGAACTGCCTGCATCAGAACCGTGTAGGGATCTTGTTAAAACTGGCAGCTTGACCTCCCCTTCAAAGAGTCTGACCTAGAATCTCTGAGGTGAATCTAAGGACTCTGACTGCATTTTTGGTGGCAGCCCTGTGAAATCCAAAGCTGGGAAGAACTTGAGAAGATGTGCCTTAAATCCATGGCATAGACCATCTTGGTTAGTTTTGTTTTTAATAATGTCTTTGTGGCCTGGCTAATTTTATCAGTTCGGAATAAACCAGGAGTTGATGGTTGCCATGGTGTGAAAAACACGGCTGCTGCCAGCTAGCAATTATTAAAATCTTTGCTCCACTTGTGCAATATGAAGCAAATCATGGCAACTCCCCCTCCTGATGTCTTCTCTCCATTGGAAAGAAGAGCAGTGACACTAATCTATATCATTTTGCTCCTCCTGTGGTTAAACCCTTTATAAACAGAAGTTTAAAGTTTTGTCTTTCTCTCTTGGCTCTTTGACTCATCACTTTCACTCTCAGCTCCAAATCCAGGCCACTGTTTCATTTGGAGTGAAAATGGACAGGTTGACATTTTATTTGGGCCTAGATTCCAGGGATATTTCTCCAACTGGATGTTTTTGGCTTGGCTCAATGTGCCAGAAGGAAGGAAGTCAGGATGGCTGTGAGCTCATATGTGCCACAAACTGCTGAGGCTGAGTTCCCGAATCCACTTTGCCCTAAATTCTCTACACATCTTCCTGCCAGCTTTTTGAGGCTGAATTTTCAACCCTCTGATACAGTTCTAGCACCAAAAGTAGAGGATTTCTGAGGTTCCTTTAGCCCATGGTATTCAGAAGCCTTGCAAACTATAGTTAAACTGGATCCTTACTATTTTAAACCACTGTAGAAAAGTGTCTTTGGAAATTTTTTTATATACCTTGTGTCACTAATCCCCCAGGGATATGTTACAGGTGATTTAAAATATTTGACATGTGGAGGGGAAAGACTTTTCTCTGAGCCTAAGTTGATGCTGGAACAGGGGGCAGGCGCAGGGGGCAAGCAGCCAGGGATATTTGCCTTCTCCCTTCTTCTTTCCCCTTTTTACTCCTCCTCCTTTTCCTTTTGCTACTCCTACTTCCTGTTGTTATGTATCTTCATGTCAGTTTCCCCATGGTTCCCCGCCCCCTGCCCCACTAAGGTCATGGGAATGCTAAGCTCTTGAAAGACAATTCTATGATACTAATTACATGTCTGCAAAATGATGCCCTAGGTGCAGGTGGTGCCCACTAACAGCAACCACTATTACTATTATTATTGTTACTGTTATATTATCATATGGTATGGAGCCTTTAGCTTTCCAGGACTAAATTATCTTCCTTTGGTTTTGATGCCACACTTTCTGTGTACGCTTTCACTTGCTTTTCTGTAAGGCATTCTTTTATTCCTTTATGCATCCAATTTCCTTTATCCAGAGTTAACTGCAGCAAGGATTTTTAAGAAAGAGGTTAAGAAAATAAAACGTTACTTTCAATCCCAGTAATGTTGAATGACAGAAATATTAATGAAAGGTGTGACGTTTTAATAATGTTTACACAAATATTTGAGGGACTATCAAATACTCCTCCAGGATCTAAAATATAAGAATACACAGGACTGCAAAAAGTCTGTCCTTCTAATGTAGGAGGAAAACAATAAATGAATTATAAGCAAAAGATGCATCAGCAGTGATGAATGGAACAGAACAATAAACCAGAAGAGGCAAAGAGGAGGACAAAGTTAATTAAGGCAATCAAATAGATCTCACGCAGACAGTGACTTGTGAGCAAGGACCTGAGGGAATAAAACACACAGGTTACCCCGGACCTGTCTCCCAGAGAGGGCAAGTAGGGTCCACGGTCTTGGGAAGAGAGTTCTCGGTTATGCCTGCCAGACTTCACCTACCTGAATTCACAATGGATTATCACAGAGGTGAGGGAAGTAGATTTAGGAAGAGAGCATTTTCTTTGAACTAAAATCCCAGGAAATTGTTTTTAACACTTAAACAACTCAACCTTTCCTCAGTAAACTTTATGAAAAATTGGTTATAGAAGGGCTGAGTCTTAATATTTCACTAATGTTAGGATAAGGTTCCCAAACAGAAACCTTCTACAAAAAAAGAAGGGGAAGGAAGGAAGCTAACAATTATTTAGTATTTATTCTACAATAAGTGTTCAAAAGGTTACTCAAAGCCCCCTAAGCCTCAGCTGTTTGCGAATACAAATCAGATCCCATTAACCTGAGCACTCTTGGCCTTCTGCTATCCTGCCCCCAACAGCATATGTAGAATTCCCAATTCACTTCCAAGGTCTTCTCACCTTGTCTGCCTTGTAGGGGAGTGAGTTACCCACACACTCAGACATCAACCTGCAGCATCTTCCCCTGCTGCTTCCTGCTGCCAGTTGCTACTGCTTGCCTGTCTACCTGCCTGCTGCTCCTTGTGTGCCTTCATCTGCCATGCTAACCCCTGGTCACCACTGCTGCATCTGCCCTCTGTTGCTGGGAATCTGAGGATGGACTGTAGCTGAAGCATAATTATTCTGTATTTTCAAGAGTTCCCACCATCAGCGGTCCAACATAAAGAGAGATGGACCACAGCGCCCCCCTCTCTGCACAGCCTGATTAGAAGGTCCCAAGCAGGATGGCTGGGTTCAAATCTGTGGGTTTGTGGGCCTGCTATTTTTTCTGCCTGTACTTCTGTCTTTCAAGGATGCTTATATTGCTTTAGAGAGACTGGATCAGAATGTATTCACGAAATATCCACAAAGTTGCTACCTTTCAAATCAACACATTTCCAACCCTCCAACTTTTAAGTCCACTACAGATTCTAGGTTGTTTTTCCTTCTAAGTAAATTTAGTTACAGGAGTACCCAAAGCTCCCAACCTGGGCCTCCTTCTCAGCTGCATTAGCCTCCTGTTTCAACCTGCTCCCCCCAAACTGTCAGACTAGAATTGTAGAAACCATTTAGCTACTTTCCCTAAGGCTTTGAAAGAGCAGAGCAGATGGCTCTCCCAGAGCATTCATTTTAAGGTAAATTTTTTTCTTAAGATGAATTTTTCCCTCTGTCAACATCTTTAATATTGGGATGTATCTTAACAGTTAATAAAAAAAAACAGTTAAACTGGAAGAGATTTTTAAATTTTTTTCATTCTTGGTAATACTTAAAAGTCATGTAATATCTTAGAGCCAGTGTTACTATAGATGTGAAAAGATATGGTAAATACCTAAGTGGGGAGGCAGTGATGAGGGGTTTTCCCCTACCCAGCTTGCTAACCCCTAGCTCCAGATTCTTCCTGCACCAGGACTGCACATGCTTTGTTATACTCTGTCTTCATGAGGACTCCAAGGAGTGTTACTAATTATACTCATCTTATGTATTAGAAAATTGACCTAGATAAGTCATAGGCTCAAGGTCACAAAGTGGACAAGAGGTAGAAACAGGAATTAAACGTATAATTTCTTGTCTTCAAGGCCCAGCACCTTTTCCTCCTGTCCTTGAATTTTCCATGTGAAAATGATAATAAGAAGACCCAGACCAAAGGGCCAGGGATTTAGCTCAGTGGTTTGGCCACCTGCCCCACAAGCGAAAGGATCCGAGTTCGATCCCCGGTACCAAAAAAAAAAGACCCAGACCTTATGTCAAAGCTGGACAGAATGCTGTGATCATCTGGCCTGTAGGATACCCCTTAAAGTTGGGCATTTGTTCACTTCTTAATAATATTAATGCCAAACCTCTACCATGTGTTTGAAGCAATCCCATTGTCTATTTCTGTGATACCTGTGCTTTTGGTGTCATAGCCCAAAATTGCTCTTATCAAAGTCAATTTCCCCTGTGTTTTCTTTGATTACTTTTACAATTTAAAGTCGTTAGTTAATTTTGAGTTCATTTTTATATGTAATGAGATAAACACCTGATGTTATTCTTTATCAGGTGTATATACAATTTTCTCAACACTACTTACTTAAGAAAATTATTTTTCCCTATTGCATGTTCTTGGTTGAAGATCAATTGACCAAAAATATTTGAATTTACTTCTGACCTCTTCATTTTGTTTCAATGGTCTATATATTGAATTTTATGCCAATACCATGTTATTTTTATTATGATAGCTTTCTAGTATATTTTGAAATCATGTAGTATCATGCTGCCTATTCTATTTTTTTTTCTCAAGATTGATTTGGCTATTATTTGAATTTTATAATTTTTTTCTATTTCTATAGAAAATTCCATTAGAATTTTATAGGGATTACATTGAATCTATAGGTAACCTCTTTGGTAGTATGGGTATTTTAACAATAATGATTTGTCTAATCCATGATTATGGAATATCTTCTCATTTACTTCACTTCTTCAATTTCTTTCATCAGTGTCTTACAGTTTTCAGTGCACAGATCTTTCACCTCCTTAGTAAAATTTATTCCTAAGTATTTTTGATGGGGTTATGGCTTGTGCCTAGATGTTCCTGCTAAAGTTTCATGTGGTCATAGGTGGGGTTTTTCAGAGGTGACTGGTTCTAGAGTGTGTGATGCTGGTATTAAGTGTGTGATGCTGCAATCGAGGTTGTGTGATTATTAAATTGGTCCACTAATTGGTTTGGCATAATTCTCAGTGTTGATAATGGGAAAGCCCATCCTGGATTTGAGTGCTGCCTTCCTTAAAGGCTTATAGCCTGGAGAGAATATAAATTACAGAAAGAGGACTGCTGTCATCACCTGCTACTTTGCTACCTTGCTGCTTTGCTGCCTTGCTGTCTTCTGCCTGCCATGAACTGTTTCTCCTCTGCACTGTCCCTCTGTCATGCCACCCTGTCTTGGAGCCAGCCAACTATGAACTGAAACCTCTACAAATTGTGAGCTACAATAAACCTTTCCTCCTTTAAATGTGAGTGTTGGGTATTTTGTCTCATCAAGGAGTAAAGTAACTAAGACAGATGATAATGTTAATAGGTTTGTTTTCTTTATTTCTTTCTGAGATAGTTCATTGTTAATGATTAGAAATGTTATTGACTTTTACATATTGATTTTTATTTTATCCAACTAAAAAGCTTTTATACAACAAGAGAAACAGTAAATAAAATAATAACATATGGAATGGGAGAAAATATTTGCAAACCACACATCTGATAAGGGATTAATATCCAAGATATAGACAAACTCAAACAACTCAATAGCAAGAAAAAAAATAATTTGTTTAAAAATATAAAATAGAAATAGCCATTTCTCAAAAGAAGACATACAAATGTCCAAGAGATATATGAAAAAAATGTTTAATATTACTAATCATCAGGTAAATGCAAATTAAAACTGCAATGATACATCACCACACACCAATTAGAATGGCTGTTATCAAAAAGACAAAATAGCAAGTATTGGCAAGGATGTAGAGAAAAGAGAACCCTGTGTACTATTGTTGGGGAAGCAAATATGTGTAGCCATTGTGGAAAATAGTATGGAGGTTCCTCAAAAACTTTAAAATAAAAGTACAACATGACTACAAACAAATCTTAATTCTGCTTATATATTCAAAGGAAAGAAAATCAATATGTCAAAAAGGTATCTTACATCCCCATATTCATTGCAACATTATTCACAATAGTTATGGAATCAATCTAAATGTCCATTGGCAGATAAATATAGAAAATGTGAAACACACAGAGAACCTTAAAAAGAAAATCCTGTCATTGGCAACAGCATAGATGAATCTGGAGGACACTATGTTAAATGAAACAGTCCAGGCACAAGAAAAACCATTATTATTGTTGTTGTTATTATTTGCCATTTGGTTTCAGGCTTATTTTTTTCTTTTTAAAAACTGTATTAATACATATTTTCAGGACTTAATGTTTACATTCCTTGTGGGGAGTTGGTGCATCTACATAACAATCCTCATTCCTTTTTTCATCCCCTTTCCCTTTCCTCTTTCCCTTCTCCCTGATTATCTTGACCCTCTGCCTATTTGTGAAGGATCTATCTCCCTACTTCTTATTCTATCTTTTATTTTGCTCTCTATTTATTACTTGGGTTTCTCATATAAGAATCCATGTGATAGTTCAGCTTGTGTATCTGATTTATTTAACTTAACATTATGGTCTCAAACTTTCCATTTTCCTACAAATAAATCAAATTTAACTTTCTTTATGGCAGAATAGTACTCCATTGTGTATAAATACCACAGGTTCTTTATCCATTTATCTGTTGATGGACAGAGGCCACTTCCAAGATTTAGCTATTATGAATTGTGTTGCTATAAACATGGGTATGGAACATCACTGTGGTATGACACCTTTAACCCCTTCTGAAAGATATCCAGAAGGGGAATACGTGGTGTTTTAGTGAAGGTTTTGGTAATATAATACATTTACTACAGGACACATAGTTTATAGGATTATTTTATGATAATTACCAAAAAAGTCAAATGCAAAGGAGTGTAAGAGATTAACCACACACTAAAGCCCAAAGAATCCAGCTGAGAGCCTGGATCCCAGCAATGTCCCACACAAGTCCAGCTAAAGGCTTAGAGTCCAAGGCAATGTACTCCACAAGTCTACCCAGCGGCCTAGAGCCCATGGCAATGTGTCATGCTTGTCCATATTGAGGATCTGCACCTGGAAGGCCCAAAGGCCAATGGTAGAAGCCAGGAAACCTACACTGGTGAGATAAAGGATTTGTGCCACCAAGCTGAGGGATCCACATTGGAGCCAGGAAGTGATGTTCACAGTGAAGATCAGAGCTCTCTTGATGAAAATAGCAGCCATTCCCAGCAACAGCAAGGCCCCAAGCTCCTCCTCCAATGAGAACAGCCTAGTTCACATCAGGAAAACCATCCACAGCAAGCTTCCCCCAGAAAATCAATAGGCCAAGATCCCCTCCAGTTCTCTTTTTTATGGCTATTGACAACAATCCTTAGATGGATCCTCCAGGCCCAGACCACACTGATTCAGTTCAGCTGGGCATTACAAGGTGACCATTAATTAGTTAATCCACTACCCCTGGGTCAAATGAAATTCCTAGTTTTGGTTTTTGAGGAATCTTCATACTGATTTCCACAGTGGTTGTAGTAGTTTACATTCCCAAAAACAGTGTAGAAGTGTTCTTTATTCCCCACACCCTGACCAATGTTTATCATTATTTGATTTCTTAGTGATGGCCATTCTTTCTGGAGTGAGATAGAATCTCAGTGTCATTTTAAGACAAATATTCTATAATCTTACGTAATATGTGGAATCTGAAACAGCTGATCTCACAGAGGTAGAAAGTAGAATGATCGTTGGCAGGGTTTAGAGGTGCAGGGAGAGTGAATGGACAGATGTTGACCAAAGGTAGAAGTTTCACAGGAACAGTAAGTTCTGAAAATCTATTGCATGGTATCATGACTATAGTTCACAATGTATACTTGATAATTTTTAAGATTTTAAGAGAGCAGATCTTACATGTCCTTACCACAAAAGGAAAAAAGAACTAAATGAAGTGATGGATATGTTAATTAGCTTGAATGTGGTAAGCATTTCACAATGTATACACTTATCAAATATTTCATTGTACATATTATGTACATAACTTGTCAACTATATCCCAACAAAGCTAGAAAATGTTTTTGATTAAAAATAAAATAAAAATGAAATGCCCAAGATACACAATCTGTGTATGTCTTTAGTCCAAAAATATGGTGAATTTCTGAATTGTTAAAACCACCCTTTAGAGACCACAGCAATTTCCTTATTGGTTCCACATGTTTTGCTAATGTGGTCTCAGAGGTTGGGAATCAACATTCCTCTGTCCCTCAATTTCCCTTACTTCCTAAAATGCATCTTGGCTGGTAGGGTCTGCTAGGGTCCTAGGGGATCATCTTCTCCTTGGCTTTACTCCATGACTTTGTTAAATTGCTTCAGTGATTTTTGTAAGTCTGGTGCCCTAAGAGTCCTGATATGTACCAGATATTTATAAAAAGCCATTTCTGCTTCATGGGTACCACTTGATTACTCACTTGCTGACCTCAAACAACAGATCAAATGATTCTGGAATACCCCAGTGAGAGAGCTTCTCTTCCCTTTTATATTAACCCATACTTTGGCTCAGTCTCTATTCACAACTTGCTGTTCCCAAACATATTGGATATCATGGAATCCTAAAAGGGCTTTGAGGTCAATTGAATCCTCCCTATCCCTAAGTGGTCCCCCACCATCAACACTGGCAAGAAAACATCTACTTTCATCTCTCTGACTAATCTTTCCTCCAATTTTGGAGGTAGGGTGAGGTATATTTGGAGCATGAGAAAACCTAAATGCAAAATAAAACCGAATCTATCTAAATCAAATAACATAAAGGGGAAAGAGTGTAATAAATATCATAAAGAGGACATTGGCCTGGATTCTCAATTAGTTTGACAGATGACTGAGACCAATAAGAGAAACTGTGGCTCTGATGCTTTGTGCTGTGTCTGGAATAACATGTGCTCCCTTCCCTTGGATGCAAAGGCACAGGAGAAAAACAACAGCAGCACAGATCGCAGGCAACAGGGCTGTAGCAAGTAATATTCACTATGTATCTACTAAGTGTGAGGTGGGAAAATCCTGTACAGTGAGGCTGGAACTTGGCTAACAAGTACTTATTGTTTTTTAATAGAGAAAATTCCAACTTCCTTACCATGACATAGGTTAGCCCAAACAGCTTCTTAAATACTCCTGTCCCTCTCACTGTGTTCCATGCTAAAAATGCAGAAGATCAGATGCTCACCTAGGTATCCAATCAAGGGGGCCTCAGAATCATATAACAGAAGTACCTGTGTCTCAATCCTCCCTCTAATGTCCAGCATAACATTATGTAGGTTCTTTAACCTCTGACTCAGTCTCCCCATCTGTAAAATGAAATCAATTGCATCTAAGGCAAAGGTTGCTAAAGGGATTAAAGGAAATTGCATGTAAAACCCTTACCAAGGAGCCTCTTATAAGTAGGCACTCAAAACAAAAAGTTATTTCCTTTTCCCTGGGGAAAAACATGCACATATGAACCAATTAGTGAACAAGACAATAGATATGAAAGGATAAATTGCCCATAGAGTCAGTAAGTGCTGAAAGAGCCAGAGTAAGGAGATCAAAGAGGGCTGGAGTCTATGGGGAAGAAAGCTGGGGAGAAGGGGGAGAGGGCAGCCTTGGGGGAAGGCACTGCTCATTCCACTTGAAACGAACACTACACTTTAGGGATAGAAGTGTTTTGCCTTATTTGGACTTCCTGATGTCTAAAAGCAGGAGAAGATGCTAGCCAAACCACCATAATAAAGACATAAACTTTTAAAAATTGACAATGAGGCTGCAATGGAATTTGAAGCAGAAAGTGAAATGCACACCCAGCTCCGCGTGCAGACCCCAGAGTTGCATTTCACTCTTCTCTGATCTGTGGCTTTGGGAGGTGTGGCAGCCTAATCAAATACAAAACTCTCAACTGCTAATGTCAGCAGAAGGGGCTAGAAGGGGGTGGGGGAGGCAGAAATCATCTCTTAGTTTAAATTGTTGTAAATCAGGCCCCAAAACTAGGCTATACATTATGCTTTTGTTACTCAGAGAGTTAAATTACAAGGAAATGAACTGTGCATAATAATTCCCCATGTCACTGCCTTGAGCCTCCTCAGAAGCAGGTTCAGCCCTGAGAGCCATCCCTGGGTGCAAGGCGCTATCTAGTGGACGCTCTCTGCAAAGGGAGACTCAAGGCCACTAGAATACAAAGGATCCTGTCCCTCACCTGGTGCTGGGGACATGGGGCTACCAAGGCCAATGGCAGAGGCTTCCAAGAGGACTACATGCCTCCAGCCAGGCTTTCTGAGTTGTTAAGAAAGAACTCTCATTTTATTATCAGTCCTCTTATGCCTGGTCAGTACTTTCTCAGGTCAGGCAGGGAAATAGCCATTAATAACCAGAGTTCCCATTTAAAGAGTAAATTTAGACCATGTCATCAAATATTTGGTCAAAGCTCCTGAGTGCAATTCTGCCTGCACTGCAACACCCACCCACACACCTCAGTTCCCCCAGAGCTGTGTTTGCTGGGAGAGAGTGGCTGCCCACGTTACAGGAGGCTAACAGGAGCCCCAACAAACACAGTAAAAGGGTCAGGTTGCAAAGCCCTTGACTGGAATGCATTATTTTTTCCTCAGACCAAACCTCTATTTTTTTTTTTAAATTGGAGTTTGAACTACAGAAGGCATAGAGAGGCTTCCAACTGGCTAAGTTTAAACAACAACTTTAAAAAGGTCTAGTTAAAACTGAGCTTCTCCCCATCCCTCTCTTTAGGTGACTGAGGAGTCAGGACAGACTAGTTCACCCTCTGTCATTTACCCTTTGATTAGGACTAACAATCCCAAGAGTTGCTGTACTTTGAATATTCCCTGCCACATGCTGTCTCCTTCTGATCTTTAAGTGTACAGTGTCAGTGCCGGAATGTCACGGTACCACGTGGCCTCAAATTGCTCTAACCAATTCTTTTTTAAACTGCCCCCCCCAACCTAGGTTGGGAGCCAGAACAAGTGCTCACCTCATGATTCTGTCACACTCTGAAACTTAATGTAAGCTGGGCATGGTGCCACAGGCCTGTAATGTCAGCACTCTGGGAGGCTAAGGCAGGAGGATTGCAAGTTCAAGCCCAGCTTAGACAATTTAGCAAGACTATGTCTCAGAATAAAAATAGCTCTAAGAACAAAGCTCAGTGTGAAGGTATTGTGTTTAATCCCTAGCATCACAAAAATAAAATAAATACTAGTATCTCTCTGAAAACACACATACACACTCTGGGTTAGAAGAAGAATTCTTAAATTTTTGGCTGTGAACGGGATTCCAATCCTTGGGTTCTTTTCTCTTTTCTCTTCTTTTCTATCCTTTTCTCTTCTTTTCTTTTCTGATAGGTCTTGCTATGTATCTTGGGCTGGCCTCACAATCCTCCCACCTCTGCCTTCTGAGTGCTGGGATTGCAGGTGCTCATGTGCCACTACATGGGTCCCGGCCCTGGATTCCTGGCCAGCTGGAGCAGTATGCACAGTCTCCCAGCATGTGAAAGTGCACATGGGTGGGGATGCAGACACCGACGAGCAGATGTGGGTGCAGTATTTAAGCATTACATATGGGCTTAACCACTGACAGGCTCACAGCAGAATTTATGGAGAGCTCCATTCAGAGCAACAGCAACAGGCTCCATTTTAATGAATCCCCTTGGCAGTATAATCATCACTTAGACAAGAACAACTGCTCTATGGAGCTGAGCACCCTGTTCCTGACCTTTGTTCCTCTCCACAGAAACTGAATCCTTACCATCTTTGTTTTCTTCTCATTGCACAAAAATTTCATTTTTAAAATGAATCAATATGTGCTTGGAGAGTGGCGTGGAGGTGGGGCAGCAGGGCCAGCCACAGCAGTATGAGCCCTGAGTCTAGGGAGGAAGGAAAGTGGACTAGCCAAGAGGTACCATTCCCATTCATAAATAGCATGAAATAGAATTTCGTGTTACAAATTAATATGTGTGTGTGTAATTTTTTCAAAGCAAGGGCTTTGTTTCTGAAAGCGCACACAGGCACCACATGCTGCGGTTGCTATGGTAATTACTAGCCTCTGTTGAATAGGGACTCCAGGGGTTACTCAGAGGAGAACCAACTGGTGAAAGTGCATGTTAGGATGAATAAGCCCACTTATTTGTAAAAGGTTGCAAGAGGTACTAGAACCTGAAGATAAAGGAGGTGGAGGTAGAGGCATATATTTACAAAGAACAAACAAAACCGTTTTGCCTTTAGCAGTTTTCATCATATTTCTGAGTTAAAAATGTCAAAGCCCTTGAGACATCTGCCTCTGGGCTTCTAAGGGCAGAAGACAGAATTATACCTAAAAGCAGCACAATACAATGCAGCAGTATTCATGGTAATGGTCGAAATAATAGCAGTAGTAATAACAATAACAAAGATTATCATTTATTGCACGAATACAATGTTTTGAGTGCTTTTCCTATTTTATCTTTTGAAATCCACACAAAACCCTGAAAATATTAACTAAAATTCATGTTTTTATTATATACACAGTATTACATATAATGAAACTGAGACCCACTCTACCTTGCATACTATATATTACATATAATACTGTGTACAATATATACACAGTTTTGGAGTTTTTTGACATGAGGTCTTATTATGTTTACAAGAAATACACAAGCTCTGACAGTACAGGGGCCTAAGAAAACTTCCAGGAGGAAAACTTCTTTGTGCATATTTGGGATTGAGGTTGGGGAATCGAGCATTGCTCTACCTAAGTGACATCCAGGCATGGTCTAAGAATGGCAGAAGTTTAGCAGGGCTGGAGAGAAGTGTTCTAAGCAGAAAGAAATTTGGGCAAAGGTCTGATATGGAGACAGTCTCATATGTTCCTTGAGTGGGAAAGAGTTCCCTGTGGCCAGAACAGAGAGGGCTCTGAGACTGGTAAGAGCCAGGAGAGAATAGGCAGGGCCCAAAAGAAGACTGGATGAGCCATGTCAAGGGCTTTCTACTTGTCCCAGGTCCAGGACAGGTCAGAAAGAACATTCGGTAAGATTATAGTGACAATTTGGTTTGTTTCTGAGCAAGTCCCCTTTTACTATGATACGAAGGGCACTGGAGGACAGTGAGGGGCAAGAAGGTCAGAGGGAAGGCTGCGTGGTAATCACGTGACAGACAATGGCAAGTGAACACAGGCAGAATCAGAAAGGAAGAACAGGAAGAGGGAAGATTGCTGGCTATTGAGGGGGCCTGGTCAGCAGGACTTGGTGTGCTAGCTGGGGGAAAGGAGGTCACAGAGTAACTAAGAGGTAATAATATTACCTCCGTTCCACTAGGCTCAAACTAAGGCTGAGGCTGAGGAAAGCTAAGGAAGCTGCCCAAGGTGACTGTTGATAAGTGGTGGGAGCAAGATTTGAACCCATGCTCATCTGATTCCAGAGCTGCTTCTTTTCAATACATCATGCTACCTCCATGGCTGAAGCATAGATTCCCCATTAAAATAAGCCAGAGATAAAGAAGAGAGAAGTACTGGATGTGTCTAACTGAAGAACACAATGTTCAAATGCAGACTGAAACGTTCTCTGGGTGAACAATGAGCATTAGGTACAAGAGTTCAAATAAAGTGGTTTATAATTGATTCTTTCCTTTAGCCTAACTTCTTATAGGAAATATTTTCCTTTAGTCACAATAAAGTGACATACCATGGCTTTTTAAAAATCTGTTTTAAGAAGCATTTAATTAACTTAATAATATCATTACTGTATATCTTCTGCAGGATCATAGTTAAAGATATTTTCTTCTTTGTTATTCTACAACATTTTTTCAATAAGGAGCAACATGACTGACCAACTAATTAATCAAGCTCTACGCCTTATACCAAAAAAATTTAAGACAACATACATGATTAAATATCTTTTTGAAATGAATAACAGCTAACAGTTTAACTTTCCAGCTGAAAAGGATAGCTTTCCAAAAGACAGAGAAGAAAAAATAAAATAACTTATAAAGAATTATATAAACCAGCAGGTTTTCATTCTGTCTTAAGCAGCGGAGTTTAAAATTTACTTTGTTTCATTTTAGGCTCATCATTTGATATATCTTTGCTTTAAATTACTCTAAGCTTTCTTTCTTATATTTTAAGCTTTTACTTCCCTAGTCTTTAAATGAAGACCATTCTGTTTGTTTCAAGGAAAAGGTAAAACTAAATAGAGCAGTAATGGGTTTATGTTTGTACTGGGTTGAATTTTTAACTGGAAAATCTAAAAATGACAAGGACTGGTGTATATAAAGTAGAACAACTTGTCTTTGCACTGTCTACTCTGTTTGAATATAATATATCACATATATGCTATGGGTGGCTTTGGAAACCAAAGTATATCCGCATGAAATCCTACCATCAAGGGACCACAGTGTACCAGTTAAATGCACAATAAAGGCATTTAACAATCAAGTTTAAGTGTTAAAATAATAGGTTTGAAATTTGGGAAAGGGAATCAGAATAGATCTTTTTAACTATCTTTCTTTCCTCAACTTCCTCGTAATGCTTTCAGACTTGACGTATCATTCAGACTCTCGGTGCTGAAAGCTTTTGAGGAAATTGGGATATGGGACAGAAATAAGAGTCAAAGTACAGCAGAAAATCTGAGAAATGGAGAGAGAATTTGAGAGATTCAAGTCATAGTTTTCAAGAGAGGAAATTATACTTGGTTCTTGTAAATTCCAAGCCACTTTGAGAGGCATGTTAATGCTGATTTTGTGCTCAGCAATTTGACACTTGTGTCAGCCAAAGAAAAGCCAACACTTTGTATTTTAATCTGAGAAATTTATAGGCCTTATGAGGCTCCGTCTAATCATCATACAACCCAACTGTGAGCCTAGAAGGTGGTAAATGACACTATTCTCCTTCGATAGAAACACAACCAGGGCTTGAGCTATTGAGAACCACCCAAGGACGCTTAGCAGGGAGTGAGTAATTTGACAAAGCAACCTAGAACAGAATCTCTCCAATTTAACATTTATTTACCAGGCCACATTGCTTCAATTTGGTTTAGGAGGCTATGTTTTTGTAAGCTTGTGATTGTTCTTTTGTATCCTATCAGGACTGGGTAAAACTTAGAATCCTAATTACATTCAGATAGCAATTGGCAATGTTTTCCAGGAAACTGAGAGTTCCTCTTCCCTGCTTCTGCCTGAACAATGATTGAGTTAAGCCTACAATTGATTTAAGCCTATGGTAGAAATCTTTAACCTTTTCTATGACTGGTTGAGGGGTGGCCATGTGACTCAATTCTAGCCAATGAAATAGAGGGAAAAGAGTTGTGGGAAAGATTCTCAATCTTTCTTCTTGTCTTAGGATATTGTTGCATGAAGACCTGATGCTTAGCATTGAGGCTTCAAGAGAATTAAAAAGAAGCCACAGGCATCCTAACTGACACAATAGAATGATTACACATGAAAATTTTATTGAATTGCATGGTTAAGTTTATCTTTCAGTGGCTACCTTTGGAGAATTAATATGTACAATGCATTCATGCCTTCTTTTATAAGGAAGAAAATATTTCTAATATTGAGCAAAAGCTCCCTGCCCAACACACACAGAAGCCCATATCATAGTACCACTTTTTTAAAAAAACCTTTATTACCCTCTTAAACAGCAAGAAGACCAAGGGCTGAAAAGAGGCCAAATCACCTTCCTGGATTGGTTGGTAGTGTGAGAATTTATGGGCAGAGAGGAAAGGGGGGAAGCTGCATTTGATTGGATGTTAAGAAGTGGGACATTCAGGGTTCTTTTGCACAGGCAGATAGGGCCATCATACCTCTTCATGGTCACATGTTTCACTTCAGGGAGAGTACCATGTTCTGTGTAGGGGATTTTGAGCTTATAACATCGAACAAGTAACAGTAAATATACATTTTTTTAAAAATATCACTAGCTGGATAATCTGGCTTCTGTACATGTTCAGTGTTGAAAAGCGGGTTCCCACCTCACTTTGACTGGATTCCAGGGGCCTTTCCTGAAAGACAATTTAAAAACTTTGATATTGAAGGAATTTATGTCCAAGTGTGGCCAGACCTTAGCAGATTTCACTTCTTCGTGTTTTTAGGAATCAAAATCTTGATTGGGACTTCATATTTATGTCCTATTTGGTTTTGTTTGCAATCCAGATGAAACAAAAGATCCTGGCATAGACAAGAGCTGACCTCAAGGCCTCATCTTTGCACGTGGGTACTCCAGCATAAGCCCAGGGCATTTTTCTCAAGCTCCAGCTAATTATATAAGCTTGTCTCTCATCCAGGCCAAGATAGCTTCTTGTACACCCACATCTGTGCTTCCAATTAGCAGGGCAGTGAGTTACTACTCCATCAACCTGTTTTGCTGCAGTGGCTTTTAACTTCTGTTTTGACCTCATTGAATAAACCCTATGTGGAGGAACTATGGCCCATATGAGGGAGATTCACAATTTGGCTTGTATCACTGAGGAATGCTGGGTTGGGAATAAATACAGTTTATTTTGAAATACTGTATACCCAAGTAGACTTATTTTGGGTCAATTAAAAAGTTTGATAAATCGTTAGAGCAAAAAGAAGGTATTTATGTTATAATTAAATAGAAAGGGACCCCATTTTGTGAGGCAAAGAATTCCTTCTGAATTGTCAAGACCCTGTTTAAGAAAGATAAATCTAAATCTGAGCTATGCATCATTGTTCTTGCTTGGCAAATCCAAATTGGAACTCTAACATATTGTTGGTTGGCACAGATTTGGTAACTAGCTAATGTAAGACTTTTATAAGTTGAAAAATTGTGGTACAAATGTACCTTCACATATTCTTCCAGTGAAATTTCTATAGATCAAATCCTGTTTTCAGTGCCCATTAAGTGATTCATAGTTAAAAGAATCCTTTTTAAAGACTGGGTTATCCATTGTATAACAATCCTGAATTTTTTTTTTTTTTTTTGGTACTTTAGGTTTTGGATGGTATGAGTGTTTTTTTATCTTAAGGGTTAGGCAGAAAAGGTCTACAGTGTTGAGATACTGCTCAGGTATGGTCCCCTAGTAGATTGAGGGTGCTGGCCACTATTAGTTCATTTTGATGGTGTTCTTAAGAGACACAGCCAGGGTATACTATCTTGGCTTGTACATAATCATTTATAGTCTCAAATAAATAGAGGGTGAATAGGAATTTACATGGAAAGAGACATTTCTAAGTGAGTGCATGAAATAAACTGCTGGAAAATATTATTTGGGAAGGAAGGGTCATGAGGCCTGGGAATTTGGGAGGATGAGGCCACATCTTGAGCACAGATCCTTGCTGTCATCCTCACTGCTATGTATGTGCTAAGCAATCCCACAGCCAGGGTGCTAGCTTAGCAGAATCCTGGGCTGTTGTTCCCCAATACAAATGCCTCCAGTCTTCTAGAAGCTGCATGTAGATTCCTGCATGGTATAAGGACCTGGTAACTGTTGAAAAACAAACAAATTTCCCCAAAGCAAACTGCTTTCTCTTTTTTCTGAGTGCAAATAAATATATTTGTGTGAGAAACTTTTAGCTAGTTTGTAAGAACTTTATAGCCGGACAAAAAGAACCTAAAATTGGTTTCTATACACAAAGAACTCTTTAGAAAGTGGTTAATCTTTACAGCACTCCTAAGAAAGACAAAAATTTTGTGTATTCAATGAGATCCTTGGAATAACAATCACTTGTTTTCACTGCCCAGAAGTGTACAGAAGTGTAAAGAAGCAAATAAAGCAATTTACATTTCCCTTAGCAGTAGCTTGTTTGTTATTTTCTTTAAGAGTATCAGGGTTGGTGGCTACAAAGGGAATTTAAATATGTAGGGTAAAGAGGCAGTCAAACTAAAAATAAATGAGATTTTGAATAACCTCTGTAATATTTATAATCTTGTACACTCTGAATTCCCATCATTTCTTACTCATCCAAACAAACTCAAATGGGTTTTTGGCACATGAGCCTTTGCACTAGATTCAGCCAACACACACACACACACACACACACACACACACACACAGGAGGGGGGAGGGGTGTGTATATGGAAATAATCTGACCTAAGGCATTTTGATGGCACAAGAGGATGTATTTTGGAAATGTGAATGTGAAGAATCCCTCTTGGTAAAACCCTCAAGTGGCTTTTAAACCTAATGTGTCGAGCCCAGACCTGCATTCACAAGAGTCATTCTGGAGTCCAACACATGAGTTTGGTCAGAAGTAAGCTTGAGAGAGGAAGGGGATTAGTGAGTAATCACATTGAAGCAAAACCAGGGAAGAACAGCTCTGGGGAGCAAGAGAGAAACTACATGGGCAGGAACACAAATTCCCTAGTAATCTACCACCCCCAAAGTGGAGCTGGAAAATGTCAGGGGCCTCTGGAGTGTACATAATTAACTCCTGGAATGAAGTCAGCACACCTGCCTCCTTGAAGTACAGGTGCTCTTCCGGGGAAAGAGCATCTCCTGGCCCAGGCCTCTCATGGCCTCAGCAAGGGGGGCTGTAAAATACCCAAGTACTGGAGCCTTTTCTTAGGCTCAGGCTTTTCACTTGGCAGTATGCTGGCAACTGCCTGATCCCATCTGACTCTCTCAACAGTATTATAATCTCTATCATATAGGTTAAAATCAGAAGGTAGAAAGCAATTAGATGAAATTGTCTCAAACCAGACAGTAGATATTGCCAGACCACGAGCAAGACCCAGGCATTATGCTTCTGCTCTGAAGCTTGAACATTCTCCGGCTGCCTTGCCATGGCACTAGCCACAGATCTCTTGCTTTATTAAAGGATTAAGCATGTTGTCTGCAGTATTCTCTCTATACCACTCAGATATAGAACTATTTAACATCTATTATAATTCCCCATCCATCTTTGCTTTGATGAGCTAAAGGTACATAGACTAAAGAAAGCAGGGTGTGTAAGTTTTTTTTTTCTTTTGGTACTGGGGATCAAACTCAGGACCTTGCACTTGCCAGGCAGACATGGCCTCAGGCTGTGTAAGTTCTTTTTCAACTTAGTATGGATCTTCGCTATCCCTGGGAGGAATATGGTAATCTCTCTTCTTCCAAACTAATCATTAAAAGTCTTGAAGGAAAACCTATTTTAACAATTAACATGTATTGTGAGTCAAGCTTGGTTACTGGATATTGGGGATCCAGAAGTGAAAGATAAGATTCCTATGGCAAAGAAAGTCCCTTGTAATGGGAGAAACAAAAGTCATAACAAACTGTGATGAATGCAGAGGTGGGGATAGGAAATGTCCATGTAGAGCTCCTGGGGAAAGGCAAACCTTAGGCCCTCCCTTACTTTCTTCCTCACCTCACTCTCCCTTGTGAAGGGAAGCACAAGGGTTGTGCTAGAGGGAGGTCTACTCCCAAGAAGCATAGCAATGTGAAAGTCCCAAGTGATAACATCTCTACTGTCTCCAAGAACTGGCCTGGGACCACATAGAACCTTACTTATACCTGTCCTCAGCCCTATATGTTGTAATTGGCTCTAGAACTGTGCTGCTCAAAACTCTTGAAATAAGCAGTGTATTATAAATGGGACAGTAAGAAAGGGAGAAAATCTGAAATGGAAGGAGAAGCTCAGAAAGCAACATGTGCATGCACTCAAGTGAGACAATGGAGAGGGAGCATGTAGGGCACTTGTCAGGTAGAATCCCAAGTATTGGTGAGAAGATTCATCAGCTACATGAGTATGTGACTGGGGCAGCAAGACAGAGGTGACAAGCCTGCATTCACCATGAGGAAAACCTTCCAGAGCTTTCCTGACACACCAGGCAAGTCCAGTGGGTTCACAGGGAGAAACACTAAGAAACAATATTGCAGGAAGTAGGGAGGGATGACTTGCAGGAAGTATGCAAAGCATGAAGTATGAGGCCCCAGGATACTGGCAACAGCAGGAAGTCATGATGGCACAGAGAGGAAGTGATAGAGGAAGAAGCGGGTGACCAGAGCTTAGTGAAAGCTGGAGCTTTGGAGGAGGGGGCATCACCTGGTAGGTACTGTGCTCTTTGAGAGAGCCAGTTTTGACAGAGATAAGAAGGCGGGTCTGATCAGGGAATGAAGTCCCAACCTGTCTCTTCTTGCTCTCTCACCTCCTGCTGGTGTTTCTCATGGACTAAGTCTGACCAATCTGCAAGGGAACTCCAATGATGGAACTCACAAGAGCTGCTTCCAGTATTAGAGTAAGAGAGGGGCAAATCTGGGGACCAAGTGGCAAGGGCAGAACCCTGTATTTATTTATTATTTATTAAAATTAATTTTATTGGATCATTTTATGTATACACAATAATGACGTTCATCATTGGAAATTTGCACCTTTACATAATCTCTCTTAGTTCTTATTTTCCCCCTTCCCCTGCCCTCCCTTCAACCCCTCTTCCCCTCCTGATTGACAGACTTTGTTTCCATTTTTCATTTTCTCATATTAATTCCATTCCCTTCTTTCCTTTCTCCTACCCTTCCCACTTCCCCTTCCCCTTTGCCCCTTTTCTTCCTATTTCACATTATCTATTATACCTTTTAGTCCTTACTTACACTTTCAGTTTCTCACACTAGAGAAACTATTCCATATTTACATGTGTGTCCTATTTATCTCGCTTAAGTAGCACCCTTTATTTAAAATGCTCATACGAAAATAAGCCAAGTGAAAGAAAACAACAAATATTTGATTTGACTTTGTAAAAGCAATATTAATCATCACATGTGAACCACTTGTCATGTGTGCCAAGTCAACACACAGTACAATAACAATTACAAATGTTATTAAATATCAGAACATTACCTTATTATATTGAAGTCATTAAATTATAATACACAATCAACTTCATATATAACTATTATATGTATTTTGCCTATTACAGAGCTATATATAGTATACCTAGAGCATGTATAACCTGTGGCTTTATTATACACAGTAAAGGTTTTAGCTCATAAACTGCACAAATAAGAAAGAACACAGGTGAGGAATTTTAGTCCTATTAGATAAATTATTTAATCCAGAAACTCAGCAGACTCCTCCTTCCCATTTAGGAACAGCAAGCCCTTGCTAACATATAGGGGTTTTGCTGGCTTGCTTTTAGGTCTCTTGTGTAAGTCCCCTTGGGTATTGACCCTCGTCTCCAGAGCTGGAACAGCATCTCCACAGCTATCTATGGTCTCTTCAGGCTTACAGCATAGCTCCCAGGATGGATGGAAACTTTCAGTCCTAACATCAGAAAGAGATGGAAGTAGAACACCCCTCAGCATGACTCCCTCCTCACTCTCTGCACAGCCCTTCAGTATTCATAAGACTAGAGAACAAATACACATGCTTATGCACACTTTCTAATAAAAAGCAAGGGCAATTTGAGAAAGGAATTAAAATACAAGAATGTTAAATGATGGAATTTCTATTAACTTGAATTTCCCTGGAATTTCACCAAGGAAGCTACCTTTTAAAAATTGCTAACTACTTAACTTTTCTTCCACTTGAATAACACCCTAAGACTGAGACCACAAGTCCTACACGAAGTTGTGACCTAGGGTTATCATTGTGAGAATGTTATTGTTGCTACCCAATTGTGGCTTGAAGGATCCCTTGGACCTATGATGTAGGGGTCAGTTTCCATGTGGACTCTCGATTCTTTTTCAGTAGTCCCACAAAGGACAGGCCTGCTACAACCTATTGGTTGACCTATTGTAATCAACTTACTTCCTGCTATTGTTTGGATGGTAAATGTCTCTCAAAGGCCCAAATGTTAAAGGCATGGTCTCTAGCATGACTCTATTGGGGTGGAAAATTACTTGGATCATTGAGGATGTGCCTGGAAGAAACCTCTCCATACTGACTTTGCTTCCCCGACTTTGCTTCCTGCCATATAATGAGCTGTTTCATTCCACCCTGCACTTGTAATGTGCTGCCTCACCATTAGTCTAAAATCAACAGGGCCAACAGATCATAGACTGGAACATCTGAAACCTCAAAACTATGAGTCAAAATACACCTTTCTTCTTTTTAGGCTCAAGATCTCAGCTGCTTGTTTCAATAACACAAAGCTGACTAACACACTTCTTGAAGACAAATCTTGGTTTTTCCTGGGAGAGTAAAGTCTAGATCCATTTGAATGTAAAAAAAGAACAACATTTACCCAATTAATTAGCAAGGCACCTGGCTGACCTTCAAATCAATAGACTCCAATTATCATGTTGAACAGCTTCATTTGTTTTTCATTCTGCACACGAGGGCTGGCCATGTCTCAAGAAAACCATATCAACTTTTGGTGGCTCCTCCCCATTTTTCAAGAAGAGTTTCTGGCTTTATTTAAATCCAGAAGTCCCTCAGTCCAAAAGGGAGGGATAATCAGCTTCTAGGTGGAGCAGAAGAAGTGGTAGCCTGAAAGAGGCTTGGATTCATACCAACTCCATGATTAGTGGGCCCAGTACAAAATGAAAATGTGACTCCCCTTTCACAAAAGCTATTCAGAATATCAAAATGTCAATGACAGAGCATTAGACTAAGTGTGAGGCCTTCCTGAGAAAAAGGCCCTGAGCCCTGGCTGAATGCTCAGGAGAACAGTCTTGCTTGGAGTCTCCACAAGGTTCATATTGTGATGTATGCTGAGACCAACACCCTAATGACGGACCCCATGGTGAGTGCTGTCCTGGACTGAGGAGGACACCTGGAATGCAACAGCCCTAGAGGAGAGAGTGCTGCTAACCTGGTCCTGTGCAGCAATGTAGAGACATCAAGAGATCTTTGGGAGTCCTGAAGATCAGCAACAGCCCCTAGGAACCTTGTCTGGTTTGTAAATTCCAATCTTGCCACAGCCCAACTTTGCTTGCTGGATTCTCAGTTATGTTAGATGTTCAAACCGCCTGGATGACTATATGCTGTCAGCCAATCTGTCTGCTCACAACCCACTTTGTCCAGCAGACCCCATGTGCTTCATGAGAAGATGGGCTAGGGAGCTAGGTGGGTACCTCTGGATCTTCCTGAGCTGCTCCATACCCAGGCTGCCCAGGTACCAGGCACACTTCATGCCCCACCTTTTAACCTTTCAGCCTTTTAGTTCCACAGTGATCTTTTTGGCTGTGTGTGCAGAGGACATAAAAGGCACTGAATAATGCTGTGAAAAGGGATTGATGGGCAGCCTATTGGTGCAGATTGGCACTGGGATGCTTGGTGGGACAAGTGCCTCAGTTGGGAGCATGAAAGTGGTCTACTTCCTCCAAGGAGTTTCACATTTTAGCTTTTGCTTTCACACTGTAAACAGAATGCTCAGGTTATTGTACCTAAAACTCCTTATATACTCTGAGCTTTATGTACCAGAATCTGGGGTTCCTTTTTGCCTCTGGAAAGAAGTCAATTTCTTTTTAATGACAGCTCTTTTTCTCAAGAGTCAAAAAATGCTATTTGAAAGCTATTATCACAACCTAATTTTGGCTACACTCCTTTCATTCTAAATAAGATTCTCTTTCATAGAACTTTGCTTTTCAGTCTCTGAGAAGGGGACAATTCTACTACAAAGTTTTTTCTTGACCCAAAATTTCATTTTTTTTACTCCCAGCAACCTCTCAGATAAGTTGCTAGCTCCTTATTCGACTCCTTGAAGAAGCTATAACACTACCTCTGGGGACTTCAGTGGAAATTGATTTAATTGTCACAAGGCTGTCACACTAAATACCTGAAAACTTTGGAGAATAATGGAGGAGACCCTTTCGATTCATCATTTGTAGCCCATGTCACTGAAAAGTGCAAAAAAATTTTTTTTAATTTGAAAGCCTGTCAATCTTTATGGGTTTCTTTTTGAAGGTCAGAAAACATCTTTTGGGATCATTCTCTTCACCAGAGCTTCTTATCTAATTTGAAACTTATTCTAGGTTAAGGGTCAGAAGGCAAATGTGATACAGTATCAAAATAGAGCTGTTAGGAACTGTCCCAGGCATTCGTTGTGGGCCAGGCCAGCGAGTGGCCATTTGTGGCCTGTCCAGCTCGGCTTCTTGTTACAACCTGGGGGGAGTAGGGCTCTCAACACTGACTCCTTTCTTCTTAAGATTGTTAAAAATACATCTACGTTGCCCACCCCTCAAGCTTCCTTTCAGGCTTAAACAAAACAACAACCTTTCCGAAAGAACGTTTTATAATCAACTTTTCTTACTCAATCCAACCAGGAGAATGGTGTTAATCTGCAAGACAGAACTCTGTTAATGCCTGATGAATAGAAAGGACCAGACCTGTGGTTCTGAGCAGTGCACCACTTCCACTCCACAACAGAGGGACCATTCGGTGGAAATGTGGGGCATGAGCAACTTCAGGAGTAGGCATAGAAACATTGGCACTGATGCTTCTCAACTGCCAATCACAGCCACTTGTACAACTCAGTTACGCGAAGTATTGTGCTATGCCTTGATGAATAAACACTTACAGCTAATTGGAAAATGTATTTCTAGAGCACCATGTTGCAGCCCTACATGGCTCCTTTATTATCGCTTCCTGGCATTATGCCCATCGACTGTAGACCACTTTGCTTGGAATAAGGCTTCAGTCTAATAGACCTGCTCTTTCCCTCCTCCACCCGCTTCAACAACACAGCTGATTATTCAACCATTTTCTCTACCCTTTGCTGCCTTCTGTTCTTTTTTGTTTGTTTGTTTCTTATCATTCAAAAATTCTGGCTGTGAGGAGCTTGAAAATTACCAGTTCTCTGAAAATATCCCTTCAAAGCTCACTTTGCATCCAGTTTATAAAATTGTTTCTCTTTAGCAGTTAGGAGTAGTAGAGGGGAAATCACAATGAATTTTCAAGCAGTTTTCCTGTTTGTTTATGTTTAGGTGAAAATTTAATCAAATTAAAGCTAAGGCAAATATACACAAGTGTGTACATACATGCACACATAACATATAAAGAAGTATGTAGGAATTAGTAAGTGATTCTAGATCCTGCATTTAGAACATATTTCCTCATTTTTTATCTTTATCATATATCGCTTATTAGAAAAATACATGTAAAATGACATTACTAGTTTTTTTTCATAGGATCATTTGTCTAAATAGAGAAATTATCATGGAAATCAGAATCTGTCTTAACATTATTCTTTTACTTTTGGTGGGGTAAGTAGAGAGAAGTAGTTGGAAGAGAGGTACAAGAGAAAATAATTCTCATTTACATTTCTAGAAATATCTGCCAACTTGCTGTAGAGACCTTACAGAAGTTGTCTATTTCATCCTCTTTTCAGGGGCTCAGAAGTAGACAGTAGAGTGATTGCCTCTCATTTCCTTCTCAATGCCTTCTTCTGTCTGCTGGAAAGCTTGTCCTCTTTTTTTTTTTTTTGTACCAGGGATCAAACTCGGGTCCTTGCGCTTGCGCAGCAGGCGGCGAAACCACTGAGCTAAATCCCTGGCCAAACTTGCCCTCTCTTTAACAAAAGAGGTGAAAATGACTCTAAGAAAATGAAATTACTCCCGTGATGGCTACATCTGAATCCAAGATATGACCATGTTATGTGCAGAGGATTTATCATTTATTGAATGACAAACAACAGTACAAGAAGTAAGTGCTGAAAAATACAGAAGATGAAAAGTTCGGGGAGGATTCTAAATATTTCAACTATCCTTCTATTTCAAAGGTTACCTGGAAAGAAAACCCAATATATTGAAATTGTAGTGAAGTTTGCCAAACCATGCTTTTTCATACACAAAGAGAAAAACAAGCATGTAGTAGATTTGGGCACCAAAAAGACTAATTTCACAAAACTTGGAAAAATCTGTGCTACTCTTAAGACTTCTGAGTTGGAATCCTTTGTTTACCTGGAAACTATGAAGCTTCAAAGGAGGAGGGAGACCTATGAGGGTAAAAATACTGTCAAAGTTTAACTTTATCAGAAAGAAACATATAACTCTGTTGGACAGAAACTTCTTCTAAGGGGAATTAACATTTTCTTCTTGTCTGAATCATTTATATTTTATAGTCTATCACAGGAATCTTTGCCAAGTTTCACTACGGCAATGCATGCCCAGAAACAACAATAGGTATATTTGTTACTGGAAAAATAACTGAAGTGAAGTCTTTCTCCCCGAAAGGAATAATGCTAAATCTCAATCAATGGGAACTCTTGTCATTTCAGTTTCCTCATTATCTACACCCTATCATTTCCTGGGGTTTCTAAAGTGAATCTAAGTCCTGCCAGATATAACAAACACGTCTGGGAAGTGGGTAAAGGCCAGTCCATATCATAATCCAATGGTGCCACCAAGTCCAACATTTATTGAGCAATAAATATATTTATAGCATTATGATGGGTACCGTAGGAAACAGCATAAAGGCCAAAATACTGCTCCTTCCCCCAAATGGTAAAGGTAACAACTGTATACACTATAAAATGCATTAAGGGCAGTTATTATATCAAAAACAAATTCTAAACCAGTGCAATAATAAATAATCTACAGTCACAGGAAAAGAAGTTATGGTAAAAAAAATTCTGGAAATGTTATGAGAGTAGGGGAAAGAGATGAGCTTTATATGTAGCTCTGCATGTGCTCTGTACTGTGGGAGGGGCTTTTGTCCCTCCCTTTCACTGATTTCTATTAATAACCCTGAGACCGGGGCTTATTGCCATTATACATACTCTACAGATGAGAAGGCTGAGGCTCAGGACTATAATGAGGTTTAAAAAAAAGAAACTGACAAATTTTTGTGATTCTCCTACTCCCTCAACCCAAGAAGATTTCCTTCCTCAGTGTCCAGGGCCTTTCATGTTGCAGATCCTGGAAGTGGAAGAAGGAGAGTCATTCTACAGCAGAGAGCTGAGTCCAAGAGCAAAGATATGAAAAGACTAGAAGGTCTATGTGGACTGAGACAAAAGAAGAAGTCTGAGGAATTCACAGTGGGAAAAGCAACCAATGCTAGAAATATTAAAGAAAGGGAAAGAGAGAGACAAAAAGATGGATGGTAAATAAATTGTGATAGTCACCAAGGATGTATTCTCCTAATAACCTATTTAATAGTTTCCTGCTGCATGTGGTGGTGCACACCTGTAATCCAGGCACTCAGGAGGCTGAGGCAGGAGGATTTCCATGAGTTCCAGCCCAGCCTGAGCTACACAGTGAGTTTGAGGCCAGCCTGAACTACATAGCAAGACCCTGACTCAAAAAACTGAAAAAAAAAGAAAACAGTTTCCATAGTAAATATTTAATTCTGTTTCAATAACTTTTAATGCTAGAATGATGTTTTTAGGATAATGGCACCACACTGAGCTAGAAGGTTATGAGGTGGTGGGATTTCCAAAAATTCCCATCATTTGGCACTAAGCGAATGCAGCTTCAAAACTTTTACAGTAAGACAGAACTTTGGGCAGGCCACTCACAGGAAAATGCTTGGATTGCTGAGGGGAAAAAGAATGTCCAGAAGTCCCATTCCACCATTTGGAACACTTTCTTTGGGATGGCACAACAGCTGCTCCTCAGAGCAGAGCAAAAGAAAGGAACGTGGCACAAAACAAGGAGTTAAACTATTGCAAGGCAATTTCAGGAGGCAGACAAAAATATTTCAATTGTGCACAATGACAGAGATGTCCCTATCATGTCAGGACATGGAAGCAATTCAACTCTTCCACTGTAATCAGTCTTACATTTTCAAGGATTCATTTACCAACATCAGGTTGAAAATCCATTTAGTTTTGAGTCAGTGGGACCACACAGATACAATTATAAATATCAGTTTTCATTATTGTTTTGCAGATGTAAGTGGCATATTTACATCCTACTGGATAGAAACCTGATAAGCACTCCCAGCAAATTGGATTGCAATGCTAAGGAACAGAAGATCTTGCCATGGATTTCTGCTGTCAAGGTGGGTGCCAGGCCTAGTATCTCTCATTGGCCCTAAATTCTTGCTGCTTTTCTTCAGCTGTTTTTCTTGACAGCAAAGAATGCTGACAGCCCTGCTGAATTCCCTAAACTCTGATTTTCTATCAGACCAAAAGATGACAAATGAGGTTTTCACTCTTGTTGATGAGCACATCATGAAAATGACATAATGGTGTAATTTTTCACCCCAAGACAAGGAAAAAAATGTGTTGGAAATCTGTGTTCATGTTTTTGTTCCTTTTCCACTTATATCTGACCATAGTTGTCACTCAGAAACTCTAAAGAGAAGCAGAAATGGATCCTGTTTTTGAGAGGCTACCTTGGTATGTATCTATGACAAGGTCATACTCATCACGGTAGCGGGACATGCTTTTCTTATTAAGAGAGGTTATACCAGCGACATTGTATAGCTCTTCACTGACATCTCTGGAATTGGATGTGACACCCTACATTGCATTTCTTGGGGAGAAAGCCTGACAGACACCCATCTATAGAAATAACTACATCCATTTATGCACTACCCAAAACAACCCTGGAGCAATGTACACAAGTTCTCTGCAATCTTTTCAAGGTTGGTCTTGACTCCCTTTTGAACAGTGAGCCCAGATTGACACATTAAGGTATTTTGGCTAAGTTTTTAAGTTGAAGGCAAGAAGCAAGGGCTAACCATTTCTGTAAGGGTTTAGGTTTTTTATTAAATATTATAAAAGATCATCCAAGGTCACCCCAGAAGCATCATTCAGCCCAGGCCCATAGTTTAGGTGCAACTTGAGGAAATCATGGAGTAAGAAGATCTGGATTTCACCTCCAAGTGTGCATCAGGATTCAAGAGAACTATGCCCCTCTGGCCCAGTGCTAACGTGATAGCAGGTCCATGATATGTGTACAGTGTTGTCCAACTTCATCAAAAAGTTCACTGTCAGGGATGCTTGGCAGACATTTAAACAACAGTTTAAATTCAACAAATGAGGACAGAAGTGCACACAATCAAAACTACTATTCAAACATGGACAGATATCCCCTCCTTGATAAGGGCTACCATTTCTTTGGTTAAGTAAAAGACAATGCAATGAACATGTATTTTTCTTTTTGGCTGTAGTTTTATACTCCAAGGAGCTAAAAGTACATCATCCCACACACATTCTCATCATGCACCCATGTGTAGAAAGGGCTTGATATTATTGCACAATTGAAATATTTTTTACTGTTTCCTTCTAGGCTTTTCATGAACTTTTGCAACTCAAATGTTAAATGCATCAATATGACCTCATTGATACCTACAGGAAAACTTTAAAAAGCTTAAGAGAGTGATTTAGGGCATCCAGGAGACCATGAAGACACCTCCCCAGGCAGGCACACTGGCTGCCAGCTTGGCCTTGCAGTCAGACGCTGGTGGCTGCACCCTGCTCCCTCTGGCCTGCCCTGCCTCACTGCATCCAGGAGACCCTGAGGACACCCCACACACACAGGCCCACCAGCTGCCAGCTTGGCCCCACAGGTGCCTGTAACAACAGCCCTCCCCCCCACCTCTGGCCTCTTGGCTGTGCAGCTGCCTGGTTCCACACTGCAGAGGCACAGGGGGCCATAAACACCATTGTAAAGTGACCACTGTACTTGGTAAGTTGTAGGGATTATCACCTCCCATTTGAACCTGGACTGTTTTCGGGGGAGGGACAGCTGGAACCTATAGTGGACCTTGCAGAGTTTGGCCTTGCAGGAGGACAGGGAGCTTGGTCTGGGACTTGAAGCTGGAGGTCTTCCTGGGTCTCGTGGGTCTGTGGCTGGCCTACTGAGACTCATTGACTTATAACTGACATTACCAAAAACAAAAATGAGGAGACATTTAACCAAGTCATAAACTCAGACCTCCACCCCACAAAAGGCAATTTCTGGGGAAAAAGAGGTGGAAAAGTCTGATAATCAACCACCTGGACACCCTGAACTGATAGCACAGGAAGTAACAAAACAGATGAATGAGGCTCTAGAAAAATTCAATGCAGAAATAATCTCCCAGATAACTACAGAGATGGTGAGCAGAGTGAAAGACATAATTAGAGGCTCTAGAACAGAAACAGATTAAAAAAATGGATGAGCTCAGAAACATACTGGAACCCACGAATGCCCAGCATAATAAAGAAATACAAACCATGATCACCCAACATAAGAAAGAAATGGAATCCATGAAGCAGATTCAAATAGATATTCAGGAGATTAAAAACTCCACTGAAAGCATGCAGAGCAGATTAAGGGAATATGAAGATAGAATATCAGATATAGAAGACAGGATTGCAGTGAAGGACCATGAAAACAGAGATTTCTTAAAATAGTAAGGTACCATGAGAAATCAATCCAGCAGCTGCTGGATGATGCAAGGAAGAATAACATAAGACTGATAGGAGTCCACAAAAAAACAGGAGAAAATACAATTGACATAAAAAAACTGTTCACAGAAGTAATAGTAGAAAACTTCCCAGACAGAGGTGGAGAATTGGACATACAGATAAATGAGGCATGATCAAAAAAAATCTACACATAGACACATAATAATCAAGATCCCAGAAACCCAACAGAAGAAGAAAATTCTACAGGCAATTAGAGAAAAGAAACAAATCACCTATAAAGTAAAGCCCATCAGAATCATGGCAGATTTTTCAACACAAACCCTTAAGTCAAGGAGAGCCTGAAGTCAAGTCTTTCAAGCCCTAAAAGAAAATAACTTCCAACCTAGACTGTTGTATTCTGTAAAATTATCTTTCAAAATCTATGGGGAAATTAGTTACTTTCATGGCAAAGAACACCTGAGAAATTTCATGAATACCAAATCAGCACTCCAAACAATCCTAAGCAATGTCCTAAAAAAAACAATGAGGATCACAACTCCATGAGGCCCAACAGAGAAAAGCCACCAGGCAAGATAAGAAACTAAAGGGAAAGGAAAAAAAAAAAACTCAAGAAATAAAAGAGCCACCAATAGTAAAACATCATGACAAGGATGAGTCAATAACTATCAATTATAACTATCAGTGTTAATGGCATCAATTCACCAATCAAAAAAAATAGACTGACAGAATGGATTAAGAACCAAAATCCAACAATATGCTGTATAAAAGAAACACACCCACCAGGGATTTAGCTCAATGGTTCCACCACCTGCCTCACAAGTGCAAGGACCTGAGTTCAATCTCCAGTACCAAAAAAAAAAAAAAAAAGAAAAAGAAACACACCTAACTCAAAAAGAAATACATAGACTGAAAGTAAAAGGATGGAAAACAGTTCTCCATGCCACAGGAACCCAGAAAAAAGCAGGGGTAGCAATTTTATTTGCAGACAAAGTAGATTTCAAACCAAAACTAATTAAGAGAGAAAAAGATGGTCACGACATCCTTGTGAAGGGAACAATCCAAGAGGAAGAGATGACAATTATAAATATATATGCACCAAATACAAATGCCCTCAACTATACAAAACAAATATTAATGGACATGAAAAACCAAATAAGCTCTAATACAATTGTAGTGGGAGATCTTAATACCCCATTATCACAATTAGACAGATCATCTAGACAAAAAATTAACAAGGAAATTCTAGAACTGAACCAAGTTATTGAACAAATGGACTTAATAGATGTTTACAGAGGGTTCCATCCCACAAAATCAGAATACAGATTCTTTTCGGCTGCACATGGGTCATTCTCCAAAATAGACCACATACTAGCTCATAGGACATGTCTAGGTAAATGTAAAAGAATTGAAGTTACCTCCTGTATATTATCAGACCATACTGCAATAAAATTGGAGATCAATGACATAAGAAACAACAAAACCCCCACAAACAAATGGAAATTAAATAACACCCTCCTGAACAACCAAAGGGTCACAGAGGAAATTAAAGAAGAAATTAAACAGTTTCTACAAGTAAATGATATTGCCAGTACAACATACAGGAATCTATGGGACACAATGAAAGCAATTCTACATGGGAAATTCATAGCAGTGAATGCCCATATTAGGAAAACAGAGAGAACTCAAATAAATAACCTAATGCAGAACCTCAAGCTCCTAGAAAAAAAAAGAGCACAACAAACCCAAAGCTCATACAAGAGAGGAAATTATAAAGATCAGAGCAGAAATCAATGCAATGGAGACTAAGAAAACGATACAAAAATTAATGATTCAAAGAGTTAGTTTTTTGAAAGAATAAATAAAATCAATAAACCCTTAGCCAACCTTATCAAAAAAGGAAAGAAAAGGCTCAAATCCACACAATCAAGAATGAAAAATGTGAAGTCACAACAGATCCAGCAGAAATCCAAAGCATCATAAATACCTACTTCGAGAACCTGTACTCTAATACAATGAAAAACACAGGAGAAAAGGACAGATTCCTAGATATATATGAATTACCAAAGTTAAATGAAGAAGATGTGGAAATTCTAAACACCCCAATTACAATGAGTGAAATTGAAAATGTAATAAAACGTTTATCAATAAAGAAAAACCCAGGTCCTGATGGCTTCACTGCTGAATTCTACAAGACATTTAAAGAAGAACTACTGCCATTACTCTTTAAACTCATCAAGGAAATTGAAAGGAAAGCAAAGCTTCCAAATTCATTCCTGGAAGCAAGTATTACTTTGATTCCAAAACCAAGGAAAGACCCAACCCAAAAAGAGAACTACAGGCTAATCTCCCTAATGAACATAGATGCAAAAATCCTCAACAAGATACTGGCAAACAGAATACAGAGGGTCATCAAGAAGATCATACACCCTGACCAAGTCAGATTTATCCTAGGGATGCAAGGATGGTTCAACATTCGTAAATCAATAAATGTAATACACTATATTAACAGAGTCAAGGACAAAAACCATATGATCATCTTAATAGATGCAGAAAAGGCATTTGACAAAATCCAACACCCATTCATGACAAAAACCTTACAGAAAATTGGAATGGAAGGTCTTTATCTCAATTTGATTAAGGCTGCCTCTGAAAAACCAACAGCCAACATCATACTACATGGTCAAAACTGAAAACTTTCACACTAAAATCAGGAACAAGACAAGGATGCCCACTATCACCACTCCTGTTCAAAATAGTTCTGGAAACATTAGCCACAGCAATTAGAAAAGAGAAAGAAATAAAAGGAATAAAAATAGGAAAGGAAGAAGTTAAACTGTCATTATTTGCTGATGATATGATGCTTTATATAGAAGACCCAAAATACTCTGCCAAAAGACTTCTAGACTTGATTGACAGATTCAGTGGAGTAGCTGGATATAAGATTAATACTCAAAAAACAATAGCCTTTTTATATACAAATAAAAGACTCACTTAGAGAGAAATTAGGGAAACAATTTCTTTTATGACAGCATCAAAAAAGTGAAATATCTAAGAGTCAATTTAACAAAGAAAGCAAAAGACCTCTACACTGAAAACTATAGCACTTTGAAAAAGGAAATTGAGGAGGATATAAGAAAATGGAAAGCCACCCCTTGTTCCTGGATAGAAAAAACCAATATAGTGAAAATGGCCATACTTCCAAAACTTTTATATAGGCTTAATGCAATCCCAATTGAAATTCCAACAATATATTTCACAGACCCAGAGAAAATAATCCAAAAATTCATTTGGAACCAGAAGAGACCTAGAATAGCAAAAGAAATTTTAGGCAACAGAGATATGGCTGGGGGTATTACAATCCCCAACTTGAAACTATACTACAAAGCTACTGTGATAAAAAGAACATGGTACTGGCAAAGAAGCAGACCTGAGGATCACTGGAATAGATTAGAAGATGCAGAAATGACTACAGATATGCTCAGCCACCTCATCTTTGACAAAGGAGCCAATCATCTTCATTGGAGGAAAGAGAGCCTATTTAATAAATGGTGTTGGAAAAACTGGATTTCAACTTGCCAAAGATTAAAACTAGACCCATACATATCACCATGCACTAAGTTAAGATCAAAGTGGATTAAAGATTTAAATATTAAGACAGAAACACTAAATTTGCTGGAAGATAAGTTAGGTAGAATTCTTGAAGACCCTGGCATAGGAAAAGATTTTATGAACAAAACCTCAGTGGCACGGGAACTTGCACAAAGTATCAACAACTGGGATCTTATCTTATTAAAAAGCTTCTGCACTGCAAGAGAAACCACCAACAGAGCTAAGAGACCTACAATCTGGGAAAAAGTTTTCAGCAGCTGTACCTCAGACAAAGGACTACTATCTAGAATATATAAAGAACTGATAAAAATCAGACCCCTCAAATTCAAAGACCCAATTCAAAAATGGGCATCTGAAATGAACAGACATTTCTCAAAGAAGTAAAAGCAGCAAATAAATATAAGAAAAAATGTTCAATGGTTATTTGAGAGATGCAGATGAAAACAACCCTGAGATTTCACCTTACCCCAGAAAGAATGGCTGCTATCAAGAAATCATCCAATAACAAATGCTTGCCCAGGTGTGGGGAGAAAGGAACCCTTCTTCATTGTTGGTGGGAGTGCAGACTGGTGCAACCACTGTGGAAATCAGTATGGAGATACCTCAAAGAATTAGGCTTAGAGGTCTCATTTGACCCAGCTAACTCCTGCTGGGTATCTTCCCAAAAGAATTAAAAGAACCATACCGCAGCGATATATGTCTACCCATGTTTATAGCAGCACAGTTTGTTTAGCTAAAGCTTGGAAACAACCCAAGTGCCCATTAACTGGTAGCTGGATAGAGAAGATGTGGTTGCTTTATGAAATGGAATACTACTCAGTCATAAAGAATGAGAAACTAGAGACATTAACAGCTAAATGGAAGCATATTGAGGCCATCCTCCTAAGTGAAATAAATAGGACACATATGTGTAAATACCGAATAGTTTCTCTAGTATGAGAAACTGAAAGTGCAATTAAGGATACACACGGATGAAATGGCCTAATAACATATTTCTTGGATTATGTTTCCATCGTGTATCATATGACTGTATTGAAATTTAAATTAGGGAGAAGCTTGGCTTATGTGGAGGCTGCTAGCTAACTGGAGTTGTTTTCCAGACCACTATTTGTTCAGTGTTGGTTTTGGGGATCTTTCTGAACCAAATCACATCCTCTGGTGTCTTGTTGGTGGTTGAGATGCTTTTTTAAATTATATGGAAAAATGTTTAAGTGCTTTTCAGTTTTGTTTTGGTTGAGTTCTACTGTATTTGAATATTATTGTAGTTTTTTTCCCTTGCATTGTTCTTTTTTGAATGGTTTTAATTTTTGTATGTGTGTGTGTGTTTGATAATAAAGTTTTTTTTTTAAAAGAGAGTAATTTAGAAAAAAGGGGCATTTTAGGTGTATTAAAAGAGTAATTTACTATATATTCACATGCTCTCCTGCCTAGAGACTCACTGGCAATGATTTTTCTAATTTAATACTTTAAAAATATTTTTGTTTTAATAAATCAGGATCCTGACTGATTAGCACTGACCAGTTCAAATTCTGTAGCCCATTCTATTTGGCTGCTTTTAACGACAGCACTTATGATTTCTCTCTGGTAAACTAAATATATTAATGGCCTCCCTATATCTACATCTCTGGAAGTGCTGCCTGCACTGACATTTGGCTAGGCCATATAACTTGGTCAATGGAACAATAAGAAATGACCCAAGTAGAGACCTGCAAAAGATCTTGTGGTTGTCTGTTTCCTCTAGTCCCTGTCATCACCATAAGAATGTAACCAGGCTAGTCTGCTGAAGAAATGTGACAGGCATATGGAGGAGATCCAAGCTGGCCAGCCAATGTCAGCATATTTGTAGCTGAGTTCAAGTAGCTAAATCCCCAGCTGACTGGTATCTGAGACCTGAATGCCACTACATCACACCTCAATCACCTCAATCACCAGCTGCAGATACATGATCAGGAAGTGCTCTATGAAACTATATGTTTGTCACTCAGTATCTTTGTCACCATGGATCCCTGATGTTTCCCTATACCTCAAGTGTTTGTCTTGGCACAAGGAAGATCAAGAAACATTTTGTGGGAGAGTCACATTGAATGGTACCAATTTATAGTAAAAAGAGCTTTAGAAGCTTTCTGCTCAATAATAATTTTCAAATAGTTTTAAAGCAGAAGGACATTTATGATAGGAAATCACATCTGGACCCACACTCTATAAAATTTATTAAAGGTTTGCATGTGGAAGAGTCACCAATGGAACTTCACTCCTACTTCCTGCCCTTAGGCACCCAGAGGCAATACTCAGTGCTCTAGAGCATTATAGGCAGAGTTTAAAAGCCACTTCCTGTTTCATAGACAAAGAAACCAATATGCTAATGGATTTAACCAACTTGGACAAGGTCATGTGGCAAATCAGTACAGAGCCAAGACTAGAAACCAGGCTTTCTAATAGACACTAGAGTTATCAGAGGTGCAAGATAACTCCCAGTGTAAACATTTCCTGATTATCTACATGCAGTAAATATCTAATATTATCTCCCAAAGACAATACAGTTAGGGCTCATCATTTCCACCTTACAGACTCCACTGGTTGGCCACGTGACACCTATGTTGGACACCACTTGAAAACAGGCAATAAACAAACAAATAAGCATCTTATGACTCTGAATAAAGGTCTCCAGTAAAATATATACAGCTGCACTAATTCCAATTTTACTGTTCTAGTTTCTCTTAGAAATTTCTTTTTTTCAATTAGCTTTTCCTTTCCTGTGGCCATATCTCTCTGGTCAGTTCTCTAACATAATCCTTCCCTTTCATTTTTTTCTCCTGACTTTTACACTTGCTCCTTGAATCCTTGAGGAAGTTCTCTTACAGTTTTGTCCATTTTCTCCAAAATGATCTTTTTTCTCATGGAGCTGCTTTCTTTGTCCCCTTACTTCTAGTATGACTACAGTTATATCTCACTAGACCTCTCTCAGGACAAATATTAGCATATCTAATATCTACATTTAAAATTTTAATGCTTTTTCTATAGAAAAAGATGTTATAAAAGATGTTACATCAATTTCCTTTGATCATTCCTTTTCTGTAGAGATTTATTAAGAATGCAAATCAGTTATTAATTTGTAAAAGCTACTTTAAAATATAGTCTTCATATCAGATATTACCACTCAGAGTATCTTACACTTTTAAAATTGCAAAGTCAATCTAGCCACATGGCTTGCAAAAGTTACTTTCTCGCCTTTTATTGGAAAACAACCAATGAGAGCAATGGATCCTGTCACTTGGCTAATTTTCATGCCCTCTGAAATTTTCTCCTGTTCACAGAAGAAGTGGTTTGCAATTGAGTGCAAATTCTTTGGAGGCAAAAATTAGAAAATATATAGAAGAGGCTCTCAGAGAAGGAAGTCAAGGTATTTGTCTTAGTCCTCCGACCCTCTCCTCAAACTATTTTAATATACCAAGAGAGACCTTTTGGAGAAGTCACCTCAAAACCTATGTCCATGATCCTCATTGCTTTTTCCTAGGATATGTTTAAAATTTTTTGGAGTGCTGGTTTGGTATTCATGAAGTTCCTTAGGTGTTCTTTGTCATGAAAGTATCTTATTCCCCCATCAATTTTGATGGATAGTTTTGCAGGGTACATCAATCTGGGTTGGAAGTTGCTTTCTTGTAGGGCTTGAAATATGTCACTCCAAGCTCTTCTTGACTTGAGGGTTTGTGCTGAGAAGTCTGCTGTGATTCTGATGGGCTTTCCTTTGTATGTGATTTGTTTCTTTTCTCTAACTCCTAGTAGTATTTTGTTCTTCTGTTGGGTTTCTGGAATCTTGACTATTATATGCCTAGGTGTAGTTTTTTTTTTTTAATCATGGCTAGTTGGAGTCCTATATGCCTCACTTATCTGTATGTCAAGTTCTTTTTCCATGCTTAAGAATTTTTCTGCCATTACTTCTGTGAACAGTTTTTTTTTTATGTCATTTGCACTCTCTCCTGTTTCTTCATTGACTCCCATCAGTCTTATGTTGTTCTTCTTTGCATCATCCAGCAGCTGCTGGATTGATTTCTCATGGTCCCTTACTGTTTTTAGGAAATCTTTCTTTTCCTGGTCACTAATTGCAATCTTGTCATCTATATCTGATATTCTGTCCTCATATTGGCTCATTCTGGTGGGTAAACTTTCAATGGAGTATTTAATCTCCTGGTTATCGTTTGAATCTGTTTTGTGGATTCCATTTGTTTCCTATACTGGGATTCCATCATGTTTCTCAGCTCCTCTACTTTTTTTTAGTCTGTGTCTGCTCTAGCATTATTAATCATGTCTTTCACTCTGGACACGATCTCTGTTGTTATCTGAGAAATTATTTCTAACTATTTTTTCCAGATCCTCTTTTGTTGCCAGTACAGGAAGTCCAGTTGGTTGAGTAGAATTAATAAAATTGAGTAAAATTAATTTTAAAAAGTTTAAAAAACTATGTCCATGAGATTCTGAAGAGACTTGAATTAATAAGTGGTCTGAGATTGTGTGGAAATTAAGATTGTGTAAAAACTGGATCTACATGTAGATGTATCTGAGAATTTTCATTTCTTCCATGCCTTTAGGATAAAGGAAGATGTCATTTGTTCTATTTGTAGATGTTTGCTTTTTCATTTATATTTTTACCTTATTTCTATTCATCAAAAAATAGTCACTTATGACCATGGATCCTGTTTTCCATAATTTCAACACAGATCATTTTAACACTCAACAAATACCTGTTATGAACAATAATATAAATACACCCAATTTAAATGATTGGAATAATTGTCTGAGGAGTACAAAACCAATTTTGCATCATCTCTGACATCCTAATGTTGAAGTCACTTTTGCAACCTCTTAGTGTGTGTGTTTGGGAGTGGGTGTGAAGTGTGGGAAGGCATTTAGGTCTGAAAGCAGATTTGCTATAAAAATCCACCTCTGCTTCTGCATCCAAAAAGGCTAAGAAGCTGGCAACACATTGCTTTTTTGCATCTTTATTATTCATCATCACAATGCATCATTGTTTTGTTATTTCTGCTTTTAAGGCTGGAGAGACATGAATAGGGCCGGGTCACCCCCACATCACCCTGAACACAGAAGAATGCACCATATTTAAGCATCTTCCATCACCCCCGCATGCCACTTTCCAGAACCTTTAACTGCTAGACTTTCTCAGCAATGTACTAGCTACAGTTTTGCTTTTCTAAAAAAAGAATTAAGATAATTGACTGCCAGATCTTCCAAATTGTTGCCCAAAATTTGATTAAGAAATATGAAAAAGAATGTAAATATATTGCTGGTATTAAAGTATTATAAGATTGGCTTTAATGATATCAGAGATGTAAATAGGAAGGAAAATTTAACTGGATTTGAAGAAGAGTGTACTCTTTATCTTTTCCTTGTTGCTAATGGAATTCACCTTCACCAAACTCCATATGCTCTTGCTCTTTTTTTTTCCTCTACCATATTGGGGCATTCACTTTCTTTGAAGCCAAGGTGGAAGAAGAAGTCTTTGGCAAATATAATTCCAATGATTTTCACAGGCAGGTCTATCCCCAGGCTACCTGCAAAGTGAATTTGATCCACCCTTCTCTCTCTCTGGAAGATAACAGGAGCCATTGGAATATAAAAGACAACATTCTGACCCTCTCTCTACTCCCTCCCAAATCAGGTTGATCACTCAGGAGTAGAGAGTAATATCAAGTGTAAACTCATTGCCTAAGCTATATCTGCATATAACTAGTGATTCTTGACCCTCCTGTATTTATGGAGAAAGATTTTGAAAGCAACCATAATTTAACCTGCTGGTTAATGCAACACATAGACTGAAACTTCCTAAATTAATATTTTTGTATAAATGCATTCTCTGGAAAATATAATCAGGTAATGAATCAGAGATTGTAAATTCTTCATGGTTTTAAAGAGTGGAGAGGATATGAGGTATTGGATAGTGAGGAATGGGGGCAAGGGAAGAGGCGACCGCCACTGAGACAAGGATAGAAAAGGACCCTCAATAGGGAGAGAAAGGATCAAGCAAGATGACTTTGCAGTTTGGTGTGTGATCAGGTTTTTTTGGTGGTTTTGGTTTTGCTTTGAACAGGACAAGGACAAACAGAAGTGCTTTCAGAAAGTATTTTTGTCTGCCTAGTACACTGGAGCCACTATGTTTTGTATGATTTATAAGGAGTTAATCTCGCTTTTAATACAGGCACTTTATTATAAAAAGAGCTTTGCTCCTGGGGGATTTGTTAATTGAGATGTCACTGTATTCCCGATGGTTGTGAATCTTCCTCCTTGGAGGATAGATATGACCTTTTAGAGCTAGCCAAAAAGTCATTTAGCACCAAGCAGGGTGGGCAAAGCAGGAGATGCATCTGGGTAATAGAGTCTAAGGACAAAACAAAGAGAGATCATAAAACAGGAAGAGTGATTCTTATGTATGGCCCATAAATGGAAGCTGGAAGTGGCTTGAGAGACCTCCAACATGTTTGGAGCAACATCTTTAGAATAAATACATCACCTTCCAAGGTGACTCTTCAGAAAAGGAGATTTCATTTGCATACATTTTTATTAAGATAAAACTCAAAATCCTGTGAAATGTAACATATGTGCAATAATCTCTATATATGTTTTGGGCATGTATGTTTAGATAACACAGGAATCTTTTAATTATACTTAAAAAGATTTAATTTGCAGATTGTAAACTTCTAGGCAGAAAGCATGTAAACATAGCTTACATGCATGTGTAATTTCTCTGTATAAATTAATTTTAGCCAAGCATTTTCTTGTGGCTGAAGGTAAAAAGTGTGGCTCAGGTACACAATAATGATACCAAATGAAATGCTCTGTCTCATTCAGTAGAAATTCTAGACTATTCACTTTCCCAGGTGGTTCTGGAAATAATGAGTTTTATTTGTTTCCCTAAAATGAAATAGAATTGCTCGTGAGTAATATTCCCCAAAATGACATTGTTGCAAAATTTAGAAAATAAACATAAAAGACATCCACTTTCACATGAATTTCAGATAAACAATGAATGATTTGTTAATATAAGTATATGAAATGACCAGTGAAATATGGGACATACTGATATTGAAAATTATTCATTGTTTATCTGAAATTCAAGTTAAAAAGGACGTCCTGTATTTTACTTGAAAATGTTACAAAAAGAAATCAAAAGGAGAAGGGAGAGTCTGTGAGAAAACCACTTGTGGGAAGTGGGGTCTTTCTGCATCCTTTAGCGGGGAGTTTCAGGGTCTCCAGCACCCTGCCAAGGTCAGAGACAGGTCTATCTGGGTCTCCCAGGGAAAGAAGATAGAGGCTATGCAGGTGTTAATTCTGGGAGCTAGCGGGGCTGGGGCACTGAGCAAAGGGTTTAGGGAAAGAGATGCTTCAGGAACCTTGGGTGTCAGGTGTTGCATGTATATAATAATTGAAAAGGAGAAGGGAATTTTTTCATGGATGGCTGTAGATTATGAATTGGCACCCCTTAATGTTCTTTGAGAGAACAAGTAAAGATTAAAATTGCTTTTTAAATTACTTTCAGTTAACTAGATTGTGTTTCTTTCAGTGATATTGCACTAAGATTAAGTCGTAAATCCTTTGGGATTTATTTGAGCTGCAAATAGTACAGTTTTTCCTGTTTTCCTCCCCTCCAGTTCCCTATGGTAGAATATGCTGCTGAATTGCCACCCACGAGGCCACTACCAGGAAGCTACCGGGCAGCTGCCAAGACCTGATGTAGGACCCCTGGACCTCCCCAAGTCCAACTGAGGCTTCTTTCTACAATTCAGAGCTGTCATGGTCCAGACGTTCCTGGGGAAGCTTGAGCTTTCAATGTCTAACAGGTTATTACTGAACTAGTCCCCCTTTGTGCCCATGTGTTAAATGTATGTGCTTGTGTAGTTCTTCTACCCTGATTATAACAAGGATCAACAATATTCCATGTGACTGAAACCATTTTAAAAAAGAGACAAAGGAAAAAGGAGGCATGTCTGGCAGGTCACAGCCCTTTAGATTACAAAACACAGTGGATCTGCTTCCATCCTGTTTAGTTGGCCTCCTGGTAAACATTAACCAATGGCTGTCTTTGGAATTGATTCACATGCTATTGACAGTCAGCTTTTCTACACAGACAGTCTTTAACTTGTGTATCCCATTATGTTTTGGCTTGTGTTTCTCTCTGTGTATTTCACTGAGGTACCTCTTAAATTATCCAGGTGATTGAATAGATGGCTTTCAGTTCTAGTTTAGTTCTAGCTTGTTTTCAGAGATTTGTATTGTGTCCTGTTTCTACTCCTTGTGGCAGTTTATACTAATTTCTTGGAAGTTATATCTGTCTTATACCATAATGAAAGTTCAGTTTTAAAGGAAACAATGATATCAAGAAGAGTTCTTCCTTACTTCTGAGAGTTCATAGGTGGTATTAGTTTCCAATGGTTTTGGAACTTTTGACTTTTTTCCTTTTTCTTCTTAGAAGTGTGTGCTTGACATTTACTGAAATTCCATACACTAAACCAGAAATGCCAGATGCTCTTCTTGCCATTCAATAAATCTCTCACTCTTGCCTTAAAAGTTAACAGGAAACAATTATTGTGACAGAGTAATTTGCAACTATGATAGGACTTTGTGAATTGGCAAAGAATTTTCATCGACACTGGTAGGTGCTTAGGAAGGAGGCTATTTTAGTTTCTAAATTCACACCTTCTTTTTAAACTCAGTTTTCAGTGGGAGAAAGTGCTTCTTTCACTAGTTTAAATAGTTTATTCTTAAACTTCATCTCTTTGATCAGAGTCAGTTTCCCAGTGGGGAGGACACAGGTAGTCCCCTCCTCAGGTCTCTATGATGCAAGGGAAACCCAAGAGATAGGTTTCTTGTATAACATCTCTACTATCAGCTTATGTTACTTTAAAGAAGAGAATCCTCACCAATAAAAATTACTTAGCACCTTTTTTATCTGTATACCAAGAACAGATATTTAACACCGTAGTTTGTCCAAACTAGGCACTCACTGAATGTATGATCATGGAATAGTATTGAATTCCCTAGCCTGAAGGCAAAGAACAATTGAATTAGTAAGAAAGCAAATAAACATGCCTAAATGGTAAAAATTAGGGCTTGGACATTTTCTGCAGATTGCACTAGGTTATCTCATTCACCATGGCCTATATAAACGAACATCAGTGAATAAAGAGAAAATTAAAAGCCTCATCAAATTTATGGATGACACAAAGATGTGAGAAATATGGAAAGTGACTATTTCAGAATTCTAAATGTTTTTGACAAGCAAGAGGAATGATGAACTGACTAAAATGATCAGTTTTAACTAGGATAAAGAAAAGGTTTGGTAACTCGACTCAGAATTCTAAAAGTACATGGGCAGAAGAGAGACCTAGCCCTTGACTTTTAGTCCATAAAAGTTTGATATTTTCTAGATCTACTCTAAAAGAAGTGACATCCCTAGATGAACTTAGAACAAAAATCAAGAGGAAAACAAAAAGCAAAAGCTGGAAAGGCAGCCAAGACAGAGTCTAAAGAATAGTCAAAGAAAGCTGCTCAGGACAAAATACGTTAATGACAGCTTGGTGCTTGGCCTCCTTTGGCTGAGTTCTCTAGAAGGTAGAGCCAGAGGCAAGAACCAAAGTACAAAAATTCAGGGTGTTGAAAGTGAAGAAGAAAGAGAGAGAGAAGGTAAAGAAAGGTGCCAACCAAACAATATGATGCATTTCTATGATGCATTTCACAAGTTACTAAGAAGCACAACCAGGCATATTCATTTGACAAACAGGACTTCTCTGGAAGGATTGCAAGAAGGGAGAAAGAATATGAGTCTATCTGGCTCCTTTCTTTCTCCTGTTTCCTGTTGGGCATGATCCAAGTGAAAGCCCCCCTCACTTTCAGGGGTATTATCTAGCTCCTCAGTGGCTACTCATGACACTGGATGCATTGGTGTGATTTTCATCCAAAGGAGCAATCAGTTTAGATCTTGGTGAATAGCTTTCTGCAAAATTATATGGTCAGCTCTTCGATTTAAATCAAAGAAGGAACACTTTCTTTGTTGAAGCATGGTTGAGCTGCAGCCCAAGAAAAAGAAAATTAAATGTAAAGAAGGGAAGCTGAAAGACAGAAGTTTTATCCAACATTTGTATCTGTTTTCTAGTATGTAGAAAAAGGGAAGACAGGGTAACCAGAAACCATATTGGGCTGGACAAAGAAAAGTCAGTAAGATGGCCTTCAAAGGGGGCTATCACCACCTTAAGCCACACCATGGCTATCTTGGCTCTTCTTTCACAGGCAAAGAAATGTTAAAGACCCAGCGTTAGTCACTAACAACACAGCACTCACAGCCTGTGTTCTTTTAAAAGCTTATAAAAATGTTTTAAGGTCTCAAATGATTTACTGTTTCCAAAATAGAAAACTGATAAATTGAAATTAATAAATGTTTAATTAAACATTTACAAAATGTAACATGATGTTAACTGCATTTTTTGTTGTATTAGGTCTTCATAAAATTTCATTGCATTTGAAAACAATGTGTAGGTTAGATTTTCTCATTTTGTAAGAATTCTTGAGTATGCATGATGCTTGCCAAGAAATCATTGCCAGTCATAAATTAAATGTCACTCTCAGATAATTTTGGTTCAAAAGCACATGATTTTAAAATCCTTTCAAAACATTTATGATGGAAAAGACATTGCAGTGAGATAACAATTACTTTACTGTGTTTTATATGCTACAGTGGAATGTCCAAAAGAAAGAGTTACTATTAAGAGCTACTTGCTGTCCTATGAGGGAGGAGATGATCTTCTGTCCTACTGACAAGTAGATTCTTCAAGTCCAGGTGCCATCCCCTAAATGGAACACAATCACACTAGGGGTTTGGGAGTCAGCCTTTGCTCATGTACTTCATCTACTCTAGATTAGCTGTGTAAATCAAGATCAGTTACTTTATCTCTCTGAGTCACAGTTTCCCATGGCTAATACAGTATTGGTAACTTCTATCTTGCAGAGTTGTTGAGAATATTATAGGATCCATCCCAAGACCTAACACTTGCTGGTTTCTCACGATCATTGGTAATAGTGTTTTCATTCTAAAGTCTGGAGGAGGAAAACAAAATTATAGGGGCTTCTATATTTAATGACAAGTGGAGAAAACTGAGGGATTTTAGATTGAAAAAGAGACGTGAAAAAAATTAATTGAAGACTCCTTGGGAGAAGATACAGGTATATTCAATGTTGAATGTGACACACACTAAATAATGCAAATGGAATAAATTTACGAATAAGTCCCTAAGTTAAAGATAGCTAGATATTAATACATAAGAGGGTCTAAGGTGAGACAGAGATTGAATTTATGCTTTTTGTCTCTAGAGGGCAAAGCCAGAACCAATGATTCAAAGTTATATGAGAAGCAGATATTTCCTTATGTTAAAGAACAATTTTATCACAATTAGAACTAGCAAAACTGGAACTGGCTTCCTTGGGAGAGAGTGCATTTACTACAAATAGAGATGCAGAAGAAAGACTAGAAGGCTAGGATGCAGGGCTAGACCTAGGATTCTTCAAACAGGTTTGCAATTGTAATTCCCAGCCTTATTATATTCCTACTGAACAACCAGACAAATTGGCCTCTTGGTATGGGGGAAAACTGGCACCCTACTGTAGAATTCCTGCCCAAATGGATGTTTGTGACACCAGGAAAAAGAATGGGTGAAATTGTCTCACTGGGGCCATTGAGAAGCTATTCTTGCTTATCTTGGTTCCTTTCTGTTCATTTATGAATATAAGTCTCAGAAAAATCATAAGCACTTAATAAAATATGGTGGATAAGAAGTAAAAGAGGCACTGCCCAAACTCTAGACATTATAGCCAGGAATTCTTGAATTAAATAGAATTCAATGTAAGTGCTGGCTGAGTTGAATAGTAATGTGTAAAAATCTTATTGGACGATGGTTAATTTATTACAGTTGTCCAAAAGGCAGCATACAGTAGACCTTCAAGTAATAACTGGCCTGACATGTGAACAACTTAGTTTACAACAAGAATTTTAGTTTTAACTTAAAAACAAAGTCTTGAGTTATAACCTGAATGCCAGCTGCTTGTGCTTCCAGATGGTCTCAGCTACGGATTTAACCCTTAAAGAGTTTTGGAAGGAACATTACAACATCCTTTCCTGAGCAGGGTTGAGAAATCCTGGCCAATCTCTAAGGACAGTGAGATCTGCGTGTATACAGGAGAGAGACTTTGAAGGCTGTGTAGAGGAGACTGAGCCTTCAATCCATCAACTTAAGTTACAACTAGCCCTCACAAACAAATTGAGTTCTTAAGTCAAGGGTCTACTGCAGTTAAAATGAACTGTGATCTCTCTTACTATGTTTAGAATCTTCTTTATTTCAGGGAGCATTGTGAAGTTCCTTGGTTTTATTCTTTTGGAGGTTAAATTGACTCCTTAGTTGCTTTGATCCGCTCAGTATCTGTATCACTTAGAGCCTCTTTTTAGCTGCTTTGTGTTTGCTATGGACAACTTAGTTCTATCTACAAAGGACACAGCCTTTCATGGCATGCACAGCAGGCATGGCCTGAAATAAGACAATCATTAACCAGCAAGGGTCCTCTAGACACAGAAGTATTACATGATGAGCCTTCATTTGCGTGTATTCATGTCTCTTTCCTCTGCTGTGGCCAATTTTTCCTTCCCTTTGTCTTGTCAATGTGTCTCAGAGTCTGACTTATAAAACAGAGCTGAGGCCTTTTCAGGCAGGACTATATAAGACCTCTCATGTGCACCTGTTTATGTTTCGCTAAAGAAAACCATAGTTACATTGTGGCCATAATTTTATTTTTATCTTTGGCCCAATCATGACAAGAAGCTGCCTCTAGTTGGAAACATCCTAGCACATAGATGCAACTCAGGACACCTTGATTTTCCTCTTTGTGTCTGTAAAGCAGCATTTGCTCCATGCTTGTATGAAGCTGTGTCTTCTAGTTTAGTGGAAAGTACTAGAATTCTAGATTTAGGTTTGAAATGTTCTCTCACTGCCTAATCTTGGATTGAAAACACTTTCTCTCATGAAGTGCTTTCATCACACGCCATTGTTACTACACACAGAGTGTGATTTGCCATTTAGGTTTAGATCAATAGAAGCTGATAATAGATTATCCCTAAATCCATGCTATTTAACCAATATCACATAATTTCTGTTGATTTTAACCTCTCTGAGTATTAGCACCTAATTTGTAAAACTGGAGTAAAAATCTTGGTTGCTAGGGCAGGGGATTTAGCTCAGTGGTTCTGGCACCTGCCTCGCAAGAGCAAGGTCCCGAGTTCGATCCCTGGTACCAAAAAGAAAAATCTCAGTTGCTACCATTTCATAATGAAGGAAAGAGAATAAGTGTGTAAGTGTGCTCCATGGAAACCCCACCTTTTAACCTTAATAAAACTTTTACATGACATCCTCCCTGAATGTAGTTAAGGTGATCCATGAAGAACTGCCTTGAATTGTTTTTGTGCCTTTCCTTTCCACCTGACTTCCCCAAGGGATGGGGCGGTGGAGTTAGGGTATGGTGCAAGTCTAGGAAACAGTCTTTTCTTCCATTATGTGAAGCTAATTGGCCCTTGTGGAAATTGGACCTATGCCCTCGGACTAATTATCACTATTACCTATTAGCTCCAGCTGAACTATGTTTCTTAAACTTACACTCATTTCACTTAGTAGATAGCAATTTGCATTTTTTTAAAGTCTGCCCATAGCCTTTGGCCACTCAATATGTCTCGACTTCCATATATACTCAAGGCAGTACAGACTTGACATTATAGCTCCTGGGGTATTAGGAGCTATGCAATGCTTGTTAATTTGTCAGTGTAGCATAGGGGGTTTGGAGTAAGAAACTATAGGTGTAAATCTGACTCTGTCACTAGCTAGATGATCTTTCTGGAGTAAGTGATTATCCTCGCAGGACCCTTTTCCTCTTCTTTAAAGTGGGAGAGGGGGCTAAGTGATCTCTAATGCCCATCATAAGTTTAAAAGTCTACACTTTTTACAATTACATGCTTTGGGAGCATACAGCTTCATTAACAAATGTCAGTACTCATGCCAATAGGAGAGAAAAGCTCCGTTAATAAGTGTGCTTCTCTTCGTGCTCATCACATACATAATTCTTAATGAAAGTTAATGGGAATTAGAAACATCACTAGCTAAACAATCCATGCCCAGACCTTTAACCCTGTGACTTACTGGTCTGTCATTTTGCTGCCTGGATCTAGACATCCTTTCATAACTCAGGAGACCTGAATGAACCCTGAGCAACACAGGCTAAGAGGAGGTGACATCAGGACACAGTGACTTTTATGGGGAAGTAATGTTCTCATCAAAGAGCAAACCTTCACAGCAGAGCAGAAACAGCCAGATCTTCTCATCCAGATTCAGGAGGAAGAGAGGTGCACACCTCACATCTGTCCTGAGTAGTGTCACTAGTCCAGTCTTGAATGAGATACACTGACTACAATTCTCCTGATGAGTTTACAGGCGGGTTTCATAAAATGCTCTTCTCATGAAATGTTTTCATCTCACACCCTTGTTATCACACACCCAATGTGATTTGCCATTTAGGCTATTAGGTCAATAAAATCTGCTGATAAATTATACCTAAATCCATGATATTTAACCAATACCACATAATTTCAGTGTAATTTCCTGGCATATCTGTACACAGGAGATTGGCAAACCTGCAGTCTAGGATTCTGCCTCCCCTAAACCCCTCAATTGTTCTCTAGCAATTTGGAAGACTGTGTGTGCAGCATGACCACAGTAAAATCTGCTGTGGTTTTCTTTCCTGCAGGAACCAAAGACAGCAAACAGGAGATGCATGTGAAGGAGCCTTTCCTGCCTAACACTGGCTAAACACTATCTGGAATTTCTCACTGTTCCCTGCATTCTTACCCTTGACCCTTTGGTGCTATCCAGTTCCCCCTGTGTCAGGTCCCTCTGAAAGCTGTGATTTCCTCTCCTGACAGGCGTCAGGAAGGGGAGAAAGCTGCAGGCCAACCTTTGCTCTGAGAGCGCTGGAGGGTTATTAACACAGGGGGCACATGACAGGGTGTGCTCAGGAAGTATTGATAAAGTGAGAGAGAATGAAAGAGAGATGCCTCCCTGGCCACATACACATGAACACACACACACACACACACTAGACATCCCCATCTATAGGTTGAGATGTCATATGGGCTGTTTCAAAGGTTGCCTCAAATAGGCTTCTGCAATCCTTCTCACTTTCCTTGCAGAATTGTTCCCAGTTAAGAACTCTATCAGAGAAAATCATAAGTTCCTTATCAAGTAAATAGAAATATTAAAACCTAAAGGGGTTAGAATACAGGTTGACATGAAGTACTTTATAAGTAGATTGCCATTAGGGTATTTCAATTAATTATAATGTCATCATGACAAAAGAAATTACACCATAATAACAGTCCATTTTTGCTAAATTATGGGAAAGAAGATACGCAACTTCAAGGAGAAGCAACATAGATATGTTTCCATAGCTGCTTACTCTTGGGCTTTGTTCTGATCTTGCAAACTCCAACCCTTTCTTGCAAATCTTGGTCTTACATGTCCTTGGCCTTCATTGGACATTAGACTCTCTGTGTTTTGCTGCTTTCCTCTGCTCCAATTTTTATTTAAACATATATTGAGAGTACAGATCTAAAGCCAAAGAACTAGATCTGATCTCAACTCAGATATTCACCAGTTTGTTAATCTTGGATAGATCCTTCAGTATTTCTGAATGGTACAGATATTCCCTGTTTAATGACTGGGTTCTATTCCCATGACCAGGTCATTAAATGAATTGGTCATTAAATGAGGAATTGTACATTATAACATTCAGAACAAAGAAGTGGTCAAAGGAAACTCCAATCTGATAACTTTGCTTTTATTTGCATAACTCTTATATACAGTACTGTGATGTATAACAGAACATAAAACTACAGTAATATACAAAATCAGCAAAAATTACTGTATAAATAAAGTATACTTACAAAAAAAGACACTAATGCTCTATAAACAAGATTTAAAGAACTGTACAGAAAAAAAACAGGTCGTAAGTTCGAGTGGGAGTGTCATAAGTCTGAACCTCATGCCTCAGTCTTAAGCCCAAACAGTCGTTAAACAGGTAGGTTGTTAAGTGAGAAATGTTTGTGGCTTGCTCATTTGCAAAGAGCTCAGTCATGTTTATCCTTACTACTTCATGGCATTGTCATGAAAATCTACTGAGACACTGCGATGTGAAAAGGCACTGGGAAGTATAAATGATGATAGAAACAAGCAGAGACTAGACCCTGCATCCTCTCTTTCCCTTTCAAAAACCCCACACTGGTCATGAAAAGAAAGCTTAGTTGTTGAGTACTCTTCAGTACCACTATGTACTAACTCTGATGCCAGCTTTTCCTTCCCCACTAAATTTTATCACTATAATCATGCTGCAAGCTTTGTCGTTCAGTGGAGGTTTCTACCTCTTGCCTTTAATGTGAAATGACAGCCAAATCTTCAGAAGGTTTGGTGTTAAGATTATGTCTTTTACATTCCTACAGTCTCTGTTGTTTAGTTTAGCTTGTCAGGCTGTCAGATAAAGGCCCATGGAGCATTCTACAGGAATTATTAATGAAAACTCGACTGGTTTTTCTTCTAGAAACGGATCACTTCACTTTTCATCTCACTGGCATTTTACATTAACAAACTAAAAATAGCCATGAGTATTCCAGGGAAGGAAATATCAATATCTGCCAGTGTATTTCTTGCTTTCAAGTTGTTAGATTTTGGTACTTTGCCTAGTTAGAACAAAGATAAATGAATAAATCTTGAGAGTATAATCCCCAAATCAGTATCCACCTATTTTTATTTAGGAAATAAAGAGCTGAATCTGGCCTTGGGACATCTTCCTTAAGCATAAGTCTTACTTTGGTAAAGAACCATTCTAGCAGTGTGACAAAGGATGGCTTTAGGAGAGCAGCCCACCTTGCGCTGTACCAGCCCAACTGCTGTCCTGCAAATATGCGACAGCTGAAACTGCTGGCTGTTGGCGCCTCACCCCCACTGATCATGCTGATGAGTGCAAATCCCCTCCAGGATGTTACAGTGCCCAGTTCTGGAGAATCTATTGTCATCTGCCTTCCTCCAAGCTCCTCCTTCATGGAGACCCATTTGTGCCAGAATATCATATGGATGAAGTTTGACATCTTTATTCATCTTCTATTTATGGGATAAACGTATAGTTAAAAGGTGGCTTGGGACCATCAAACTCACGTCTAGCTGTGATCTAAGCAGAATTTAATGTAGGTCTCCTGAGGTGAAAGGAGAAATGAAGGAAAGAAATGAAGTGCCTGTTTCAATTTAATACTTTAGCTCTTTTTTTTAAGAAAAAAAAATCAAAAGGCTGAGACCTGCCCGGGCCCCCTGAAGTTTTAGGGTTTCAGATGCTCAGAGACACAATCTGTGCAATTTTGCGGCATCTGTTTTTTCCAGGCAGTATATTACCACTATAAAGTAGCCTGCACAGTGGGGTCCTCCCTACTGGGGGTCCACTTCAAAGGGAGTGTCTAAGGTCCCCTGACACTAGCTCTGGGTGAAAGCACTGACTATTGTGCTCAGTTTATTAATTACTTAAAACACAGAAAGAAAAGCTAATTTCCTTCTACATTTCTCAGCCTATCTTCTTTGAGATAGCATCCTCCAAATCTGTTTTTTTGTCATACATGAGTAGTTTTAGTTGCAAATATTAGCATGATGTACTTATTTAATACCTTTTAACTTGAACACATTGGTATGTCTTATGAAAAACTATATTGCTCTTTTCTCTTATATTTAGAAAGCTAAAATTTAAAAACTAAAGCCATTCTTCTTTCTCAGCTTTAAGCCATGAGATGTTGTAGATGAAGGAGAAGAAAGCACAGAATTCGAATTCAATTTCACCAAAGAAGGAAAAGTCTTTCCAGAGCATTGGCAAGTCTACAATTCTCCTGAAATTGAGGAAGAAAAATGTTCCCCTGCTTCCTCAGGAACCAAATGTTCCACCAAGTTTTACTCGCAGTTAGCTGTTTCACCCCAGCCACAGCTTGTTTTTTGATAAATATTTTCTCAAAACTAAAGCCAGTCAATAAGGTTCTCTGTGGTGTAAAGCAAAACAAAAACATCTCAAAGTTCATATGTTGTCACCAGACAAAAATTTGCTAAGAACAAGCAGAAATGAAGAGTTAATGGATCCCATATGTGGCCACTAATGTAGGTTTATGAGATTTTCCAAGAGATTTCTAAAGAGATTCCTGTAGCACAAAAGTAGATCAAACACTCATTTTCCTGTCAAAAAGGACAGCTAATACTAAATCCACAGTTCTCCCCACATTCACCTTAATAAACATGGAAAAAATAAACTGGCTGAAATATTTGCTTTTTAAGGAGCTGACCTGACCGAAACATGTGGTGTCTCAGAGAAAGCACTGAAAGATGCTGCCTGTTTCTTCACAGCCCACAGACCAGCCCTCTGAGCTTGGTATTAAATTTATCCCATAGAGGAGGGCTGCTCAACCAAAGGTGAGTGCTCTGGATTCTTCCTCACCCAGGAAAATTGCATGCACACAAAAATACTTATTTTCTTCAAATGCCAGTCAGCCTTTTAAAGCTTCTCACTTCACTGAGGAACAGGGGAAGGCATTTCCTCTGCATATATTTCAGTGTCACCACGCAGAGGTTAGCAACACACACAGTATTTGGCACAGTGGCTGTGGTGCATGTCAGAGTTAACCACATGAGGCTCAGGGTGCAGAACATATTTGTTGTTTTTCTGCTTGGTTGTTTGGAGTGGAGGCAGGGCAGCTGGTAAGGTTAAAATAGTTTCCATTGTTACTGTTTTCTTTCTCCTTTTGAGTGTCATGAACTCTGAACTCCAGGCATGAGAAATAACTCCACTTTTGCTAGCAGAATGGCTTCTGTGAGGAAATTCCAACCACTAGAATGTCCTTGTGAATTGGAAAGACAACCACAACAGTCTTGGAAGTTTATCTGTGGAATCTCTGTGAGGCTCCCTTGCCATTTCCCTCCTCCCCCAACAGGGAAATGGAAAACACCAGACAAATGAGGGAGGAGTGGATTGGGGCAGTTTTAGAAGAGAGAACCTGGGTGAGGTGTGTATGCTTTCGGAAAAAATGTCCTGATTAAATAAAGCACACAAAATATATATGTTGGTGGCCTAAAGACCCCACAATGTGCCCTGAGTCTTCAGTGACAGTGAGATGTGTCTACCCAGACAGGTTCACCAGTCCCACAGCTGCCTGAGGCCAGTTGGAGGGGAGGTTGAAAGTTGATGTGTGAAGAGTCAGCATGATATGTAGAGATAATGGAGCCTTCAGTCTGACATCCGAAACTTGTGTATCCAGGAAGAACAGAGTTCTTGCTGGGAGGGGAGACAGTAATTGTTTTTAGCATGACAGATAAGACATTCTGGCTCCTGTAGATTCCCCACAACTGAGAAACAACTGCTTCCAATGTCAATGCTAAATATTTAAATTAAGGCACAAAAACCCTTCAGCTTCTCCCCACCTCTTCCTGCATGATTACTTTCCACTAAGAATGTTCTCTTAATTCTACACTCAAGTAGATGATATAAAAATATCATGTCATCGATTTGAGGATTGTTTGGTTTTAATCTGATCAAAATGGTAAGTCACTAAGTACTTTTTAAGAGATTTAGAAATATTAATTGTGTAGTTGGACTGCATTTCCCAACAAGAACGAGAGTCATAAGTAAACCCTAGCTAGCACTGGAGCCCAAGAATAAAAAAGAACAGAGAAAACAGAAGATGCCTGATATCTCCTTTTAGGTGAAAATGTATAAACAGTTTATTCCCATTGTGGTCAGAGACAATCCAGGCCCTCCTTGGTAGTGAAAGCTGCTCCCAAGTGAATAGCCAGAGATGTTACTATCACTATTAAAAGGAAAGCCACTTTCTCTACAGCTGTGCCAGTCCCAAACTGTGACCTGTCCTTCCCCAGTCTCCTCTCTCCCAGGTCTACATAAACACACAACTGGGAAAACACAATACTTTCTCCTCCTCCTGATTCAACTCTTGTTCTTGAAAACATCAGACAACACAGTAACAAGATAATGTTATCTTCAGAGAGGGGTTCCCCTTCCTGCTTCTACCAGGTCCCTATTTTCTTCCTTCCCACCTTCTCAGCCCGCCCCTTCCCCAGAAAACTCTAGAAAAACAGTAGTAACTAACATTTGTGCCTTTGGCAATAAAACCACAGGCCTCGCAAACCCCAAATGGCAAAAAGACATTTCCATTCCAATCCTAGTTTTAAATTAAACTGTAATGAAAAATCAGCAGTGGCAGCTGGGACCAGAGACACTGATTGTCTCTAGGAACAAAAAAGGAGGGGAGCAAAGGGAGGGAGGAAAAAGAAAAGAGACTGCAAGGAAGCCTCGCTCTGGCAATAAAGCAGCTGGTAAACCTTCAAGTAAAAAGAAATTAGAAAAACAAATCTAGTACAGAGACAAGCAAAGATGGCTGTTTCCCCCACAATCACAAATCACCCTCTACTTTATGAATGGACAGGGAGGGAGCTGGGAAGAGGAAAGATATGTTGGCCTATAGCGCCACCTGGAGGAAGAGCAGGGAAATTCTCAGGGAGCTCTGCCCCACCCCCTCGCCCCATCCTTGAGTGAGGATTAGGACTTTCCGGGATCAGAGGCAATAGCCAGGTCTCTGGAGGCCTTAAAGAAAAATAGGAGGTCCTCACTGCCCTCTTATTCTTTATAAAGAAAGGAAATGCTTTGAGGAAAGCATGTGACTTCATCATGAGTTTTGCACCAAGTAATATAGATAAATTAAACCCAGCCCTGCAGTTTTAATTTGAATATATATTATATATATATTATATATATCATAGGCATCTTAATCAGAAATGGGAAAAGAACCCAAATATTTGTTTTATTTTGGAGCTTTTTAAAGTTTGTAAGACTGAAGAATTTTCAGCACTGGTGATCAGAAACCTAGTAAAAAAAAATAAAAACTGTACTAAACTGTAAGAACCAAAAGATGAGGCTGAGACAGTAAGTAATTCAGGATCAAGAGATTTCATAGGCTTGGAGGTAGCACATAAAAGCCAGAGACTTCGAAACCCACATTCCTTACTTAAGAGAGCAGTGGGCTTGTTAAGTAACAAAGAAGAATTAGATTGCAAAACTCGCATTCCTTAACATTATTTTGTCCCCAAATAATATAAAATTTGTTCACCCTCTTCTAAAAACACAAAATGTTTGTAGGCACACACACAAGTACAGATGTTCACAGGGGAATTTTGAGCCAATCCACAGGCCCAAGTCAACTATTTCTTTAATGAAAAGAAAGCCAAGGAAAACTATTGGGATACCAGCTAGGGGTAAAACTTAAAATATATGATTGCCTACTTAGGAGTCAAGTGAGATTTCTTTACATAAAGGAAAATTGCTGTAACCAAAAATCTGCAAGATCTATGCAATATGAACAGCCTCTTCACATCTCCTTTTGATTGTGACTTACTCTGGAAGTTTGACTGGCACTGGGGAGACAGGAGCAGCACCAAATAGTAACCCAAATAAATCTATTATTCAAGAAGAAAACCTTTTTGTAAAATTTGAAATTATTTATTTTAAATAACTGGATATTGTCTGTCATATAAGTGGCATGTAGAGTTGAATGGGGCGTATTAAGCTTTAGGAGGCCTTTTGGTGGAAATCAAGTTCATTAACTCTGTCCTGGAAGCTTGAAAGAATTAATACACCCCCTAATCGATCTACCTGGTCTTTACCAGCTTTTCCAATGAGAACTCCTAATTTGCTACAGTATTTTAAAAAACAATCCTAGATGTGTCTCATATTCTGATCCTCTTTGCTAAGTTTTTTCTTTAGCAAAGTGAAACCAAAAAAAATAGCTTTGGAACTCTGTGAATGGATATCTCTTCAACCACTTTTGGTGCAGTTAATTCATTCTTTGAGATTCTACTCTTCTTTCTTCCTTTCTCTTCTCACTTCCTTTTTGCTGCTTTACCCTAGGTGTGTATGTTATCACTAGAGGGTGATGAGGAGCAGAGAAAAGAAATCCTCACCCTCCTTAGAAAGATTGGATGCCCCAGAAGATTGTAAATCTTCATAGAAATAATTATAAGTCTTAACCTAAGAAAATTGGACAATAAGTAGAACATTTTCTTTCACTGTGATGGCAATAATATAGAGGGACTCCCCTCATCAATTTTAGCCACAAGCCATAATATATACCAAAACTGATATTCATGTATGTTTGCATAACATGACACCCTCTCAGTAAACAATTACTTTAAAAGATAAAAGTTTATGCATAATGCTTTTTTACTGTTTCTTGGGATGCAACTAAAAAATCTGATGGATTTTTTCAAGATATTTGGTCCTTTCTTAACTTTGATTTTTGGTTTTTCATTTAAGGTTTGAGCAAATAAAAATATTCACTGAATCAAAGGTTTCTCTTCATTTCTACATTTCCCAAATATTAAGTAAATACTAGTGTATCCAAGCTTCCAGCCTGTTAGAATTTATTTACACACATAGTATGAAGAATGCAATCAGGCCCTGTGCTGGTGTTAGAGATGGGAAATATGTTTAAAAAGCTATAGAAGAAAAATCCTCAGTCACAAAAACCTCATGGTGGGGGATGGAATCCAGAATTGGGAGTACAGCAGGACTGTAGTTCATTCTGTTATTTGTGGCATACAGCCCTTGAATTTTTGTTAAGTTCCCTAACTTCTTGGAGCTTGTGTTTCCTTATCAATTGGGAAAAATATAATCAAAATGTTTTCAGTATTTGATTAATATCTATTTTCCTCTCTAGAATTTATGTCTCACAGAGCAGAGCCATGTCTGACAAATTCATTGTTGGGCTCCAGGATTTGGCCTGGCTGGGAACGTCACACTTGAGGGCTGGGCAAGGGTGAAAAATAAGAGCCAAGAGAGACTATGTAAAGGTGCAAATTTCCAATGATGAATGTCATTATATTGTATACCTAAAATGTACCAATAATTAGAATGAATAATCGATAATGTAAAATAGGAAGAAAAGGTCCAAAGGGGTAGGGGTAGTGGGAGGGGCAGGGGTAAGGAAAGAAGGGAAAGGAAAAATGATGAGAAATGGAAAAAATGGAAATAAAGTCTTTGTAAATAGGGAAGGGTGGAGGGGGTGAAGGGAGAGCTAGGAATGGGGAAAAAATAAGAACCAAGATGCATTATGTAAAGGTACAATTCCCAAAGAGAAATGTAATTGTGTTGTATACTTACAATGTACCAATAAAAGAATTTAATACAAAAAAACAATTGACCATTTTCATGGTGTTAATGGGCAGGGTACATTTTAATTTACATTGTAAGTTACACTTATTATAGCTAACATTTCTGAAGCCATTTTCCATATTTTTGACACCTTGTTAAGGACTTTACATATACAGTCATGTACAACTTACTAACATGACTATGTTTTGAGAAATGCGTTTTTGGCAATTTTTGTCCTCATGTAAATACAGTAGTGTGTATTCACACTAACCTAGGTGATACAAATCAATCATTCAATTTAGCCTTTTTATGCAATCAAGAAGCACAGTAAGCATGAAATGCATGAGGATTCTGCCACCATAACACAATATATGTCTTACAGGAAATTATTTATGATTAGGAGTATACTCTAAAATAACATAGAAAGTATAGTATAGTAAATACATAAACTAGTAAGACAATTGTTTATCATCCTTATCAAGCATTATATACTGTACATAATTATATGTGCTATATTTTTATATCTCTGGTTGTGTAGTAGGTTTGTTTGCACCAGCATTACCACAAATACATAGTAAAGTGTGCTAAGTCATTATGATACTATGACCTTAACAGGGAATAGAATTTTTCAGTTCCATTATAAATATATGGGACTGTCTTCACATATAGAGTCTTTTGTTGACTAAAATGTTACTGTCCAGCAAATATCTGCATTCAGGTTTTCACAGAAACCCAGTGAATTATCATCTTCCTTTGTAGGGTGGGAACTGAATTCTGTTCAATTTCCCCCAGCTGGTAAATGCCAGAGCTAGGATTCAATCCCTCATTTATGCCTACAAAATCTCCCCAGTTTACACTCCATTACTGCCACCATTTGGGGTAAGGAGGAGTCATTAAGTGTTACAGAAAAAACATGAAGGACCTGAGCTCACACTAAGTCTGCTCACAAGTGTGAGGAAAGGTGGCCTATGGGTAGTCTTGCTTGTAACCCACCCAAAGCTCAGAAAAAAGTGAATGAAGACAAGTTTGTGGAGTAATTTTTCCTTTAATAGTCCTCATCACTCTAGCAATCTTCACCTGCAATGATGCCAGGGGTCTTCCTGGCACTTTGAGTCAGTTCCAAGAACCCACTGAAACCACTATTCTATGATTCTGAGGACCTTACACTACTTTAAATAGACGACCATTTTCTACACATGAATATCAACTTAGAAACAAAAATCTCTAGTGCTATTAAACTCTGAAGGTCATAATTTAGTTGGATTTTTTTTATTCCCAACCAAAAGAAAATTTTAATTAAAGCTATTGTCTGAGACCACAAATGGATTTTTTTTTTTACAAATGGCTTTTTATAAGTTTCTAAATTTGAAACACCATGGGATATGTTTTGTATTATTTCCAAATCATAAAAAAGACTAAATTCCTTTCTCATATAGTGAATGGTTTAAAAAGGATTATTATGTTTATTAGTTCATTGTTTGCAAAACCAGTAGAGACCACAAATGGTTTTATAGAATCCAAGCACATAAAATCCATACAGTGGGAAGTCATGTGCTGTATTTTACAAATGTAAACCTGTGTATGCACGTGAAGGCTCAATCTTCCAAATGATCCTCCCCAGTGAAAGATTTATTAGCACTGCTTTTCAAGGTATGTTCTGGGCTCTGACCTGCATGAGAGTTACCTAGTATTTGTTAAACATGCAGGTTCCTAAGCCCCACTGACAAACAATTAAATTGAAGCCTCTGGGGATAGAACTTTGGAATCTTCACATTTAACAAATATCCCCATGTGAGTTTTGGGCTGTGCAAAAGTCAGGACCTACTAATATATAGCATAGTGCAGTATTTAAGAGTGTAGCCTTGGAATCAGATTTTGGGTTAAACCTCAGATGTCCAATCTCTCAAGTAATAGTAATCAAACCTACTTCCTAAATCTATTGTTGGTATTCAACAAGATGATGCGTGAGAGGCAGAGCCACAAGAATCAAAGTGTAAGCATTCAGAGCCTCTCCTCTCTGCCTACCTAAGAGGATGCTTCATGCTGCTGCTTGGCTTCTAGCTCAATTGAATGCATTAAGGGCAAGAAGTTACATAGGGCGGAAAAGAAGAAAATGTGCAAAGTGGAAGAAGGGAAAGCCTAAGGCAGTGGGCCAGTAGAGATTGGAAGTTGGGGATAAAGGCTGTCATGGATATATTGGTTGAGACAGAGAGGTCTAAAGAAAGTGAGAGATTTTAGGGAGTGGGATGAATAATGAATGTTAGGAATCTATTCAGTATGCTGTATCCTAAAATTCTGCCTTTGTAACTTCTTCAGAATAATTTTCCAAATAAAATACATTTTTCAAAGCATTTAAGAGTCAGATTTAAATTTCTTTTAGATACTTGATCATTCAAAGATGTACTCTAATCTTAGATTCATATTAGATTGTTAGAGATAGGTAGATAAGAGATAGATAGATAGATAGATTTAATACAAGGCTTAGCAACTAAGTGCCCACTTATCAAAATACTGGACATCCCTAACTTGTGCAAACATTCCACTTCAGCCTACTAATTTTAGGTCCTACTCTTTTAAAAAAACATGTTCCTAACCCATCTTGCCCATCTTTGCACCATTTATTCTCCTGTTTATTTCCTTTTTATGTACTTGTGTTCTAATGAATCTTTTACTTATTTGTGTTTTGCTTTTGCAAGCCTCTCAAGGGGCATCATGGCGGGTAAAATATACCCTGATCATATTTTTCTAATGAAAATATATTATATGTACTTTAGCATAGCATAACAGTAGCCAGCTGTGCTTCTCAGTATCTGTGTTGGGGGAATACAAGAAGCAATCTTTGTGTTCACCTACTTGGTAGGAAGAATGACAAGGTGTGTGCTCGAGTGTCAAAGTGTAAATGGGTGAGTTTTATTCACATTATGTGCCATGTTAATTTCTTGTGTATTTATAATTTTTTATTACATGTATTATTTTGATTTTTCTTGTACAGTTATCCCAATTCAGTACAATGTCCCATGAAAATCCACTTTTACAACTTTGGGAGGAAGTTGAAAGTGAATCATCAGATGATTCAGCTTCCTATGATGACGTGGATCATGTAAACCAAAGAAGTTAGCAAGATATGACAGATAGAGAAGTACAGAATGAAGACTTTGATTCAGATGAGAAAGAAGATAGTAATGTAAATAAGTATTTGACTAGTCAAAATGCTACAAAATGGTCATATATACATGAACGATCCAACATTAGAACTAGGTCAGAAAATGTTAGATTCTTGCCAGGGGTGAAACCTACTAGAATGAATGCCAATACTGCAATTCAATGTTGAAAATTGTTTGTAATGGATGATATGCTACAAGATGTTTTGAAATATACTAATAATGAAATACAAGTAAAATATTCTATATGTGTCAATAGTAATACTCAAAAAATATATTTATTATGACATCTCACTATCTGAATTAAAAGCCTTCATAGCAGGGCTTCATCATTCTAATTGTCAGAATCAAAAGGATTTAGGGAGAAGTCACAGATGTGGCATTGAGATTTTTAGAACAATAATGATCCTCAAGAGATCTGGTTTCTTTCATAATTCCCTATGTTTTGACAACAAAAAGACCCATCAAGAAAGAAAAAAGAAAAAAAAATCCAACGATTTGGCTGCTAATCACTCATTTTTTGAAAGCTTTGTTTCTGTCAAGCAATTTATACACCATCTGAATACATGACAATTAACAAACAACTTGCATCATTTTGTGGTTGTTGAAGGTTTTGCCAATATATGCCAAATAAGACTATCAAATGTACTGTTAAAATGTTTACCCTGGGCTGCCATTCCACACTCCTAGGGCAGAGAAGGTGAGCCACGAGGGCACCAGAAGCACCCCCCACCACCATGGAAATGAGAGGGCACATAGACAAGCCTCAAAAACAGACTTCTGGGTCACCCACAGCAACCCCAAAGGGAAACAAGATGGAACAATCTGATACTCAACCACCTGGACTCCCTGAACTGGCAACAAAAGAGGATCTGGGAAAAATGAAATCAGAAATAATTTCTCAGATAACAGCAAAGATTGTGCCTACAGTGCGAGACATGATTTGTAAATCTAGAGAGGACACAGATAAAAAATAGAGGATCTGAGGAACATGATGGAATCCTAACATAGGAAACAAATGGAATCCATAAAACAGATGCAAGCAGATTTCCAGGAGATTAAAAACTCCATTGAAAGTCTATGCAGCAGAAGGAACCAATGTGAGGACAGAATTTCAGATATAGAAGATAAGATTGCAATTAGTGAGGAGGAAAAGAAAAATTGCTTTAAAATTGTAAGTGACCATGAAAAATCAATCCAGCAGCTGCTACATGATGCAAAGAAAAATAACATAAGACTGATTGGAGTCAATGAAGAAACAGGAGAGAATGCAGATGACATAAAAAAGCTGTTCACAGAAGTGATGGTAGAAAACTTCCCAAGGAGGGGAAAAGAACTTGACATACAGATAAGTGAGGTATATAGGACTCCAACTAGCCCTGATCAAAAAAAATCTACACATAGGCATATAATAGTTAGGATTCCAGAAATCCAACAGAAGAACAAAATTCTACAAGCAGTCAGAGAAAAGAAACAAATCACATACAAAGGAAAGCCCATCAGAATCATAGCAGAATTCTCAATACAAACCCTCCAGGCAAGAAGAGCTTGGAGTGATGTATTTCAAGCCCTAAAGGAAAACAGCCTCCAACCCGGATTGATGTACCCTGAAAAACTATCTTTCAAAATTGATGGAGAAATAAGATACTTTCATGATAAAGAGCACCTTAGGAACTTCATGAATACCAAACCAGCACTCCAGAAAACTTTAGACAATATCCTAGGAAAAGACAATGAGAATCACAACCCCAGGAAGCCTAGCAAAATGAATCCATTGGGGGTGACAAATTAAACACAAAGGGGGAGAATCCAACAAAAAGAAAGTCATGACAAGGCTTTTAAAACTTTTAATTTCATCTCCCTAATGAGTGTATAATTCAACCTTGTTATTGTTCACGATTAGGATTTTTCTGATTCTAGTGTTTCACACCTTTCCTTGTGCTGTACTGGCTATTTATCATCTTCTTGTGTCTATTTTTTTAATTGGATTGTCTATTTATGAGCTGTAAGAGTTCTTTTTATATTCTGGTCATAGGTTATATGCATTGTAAATAAGGTCTGTTTTAGAACTACTTTTCATTTTAACGATGTCATTTAAAGTTCTAAATTTTGATGGAATCTCATTTATCAATATTTTTCTTTTATACATCATGTTTTTTGTATCCTAGGAAGTTCTTGCCTACCCTAAATTCATAAACATTTTCTCTTATAATTTCTTCTTAAAGTTTTATAGCTTTAGTCTTTCATATTTCGGTTCATAGATCCTTTCAAGTTATTTTTATGTATGGAAGTAAAGGGTTGAGGTTAATTTTTTATATATGGATATCAGGTGTTCTAGTGCCATTTACTGAAAATACTATCTTTTCCTTGGCTCTTGAATTGAGTTTATATTCTATAAAATGTTAAAGTTAAATAATCTTTCAAAACTCAGTGGACCATATATGTGTGGTTCTATTTCTAGATTCTCTGTTTTATTCCAATGATCTAGATGTCTTTCCTTACAACACAACTGCCTTGATTACTGTAGTTTTAGAGAAAATCTTAAAATTATGTATTAATGTCTTCCAACACTGTTTTTTTTAAACTTTTCTAGGTTCTTTGTACTCCTACATAACTTTTATTTATTTTTATATATATTTATTGGTATATTTTAGGTATAAAATACATTTACATGTATCATTGGGTGTTTGTACCAGAACATGATGTATCTTAGTTCTTATTTTTCTCCCATTACCTGTACACCCTTCACCCCCTCCACCCTTCCCTATTTACACAGACTTTGATTCCATTTTTTTTCTTTCTCATAATTTTTCTTTTCCCCTCTTCCCTTTCCCTTTCCCCTCCCACCATCCCCTAACCATTGGACCTTTTCTTATTTCAAATTATCAATTATTAATTTTAATCATTTTCATCCTTATTTACATTTTCAATTTCTCACACTAGAGAAACTATTTAGTATTTACACATGTGTCCTATTTATTTCACTTAAGAGTATGGCCTCAATATGCATCCATTTAGCTATAAATGACTCTAGTTTCTTGTTCTTTATGGCTGAGTAATACTCCATTTTATGAAAAAAAAAAAAAAAACCCACATCTTCTTTATCCAGTTTCCAGTTGATGGGCATTTGGGCTGTTTCCAATCCTTAGCTATTACAAATTGTGCTGCTATAAACATAGGTGCACATATATTGCTGTGGTATTCTTTTAATTCTTTGAGGAAGATACCCAGTAGGGGAATAGCTGGGTCAAATGGGACCTCTAGTCCTAGTTCTTTGAGGTATCTCCATATGGATTTCCACAGTGTTGCACCAGTCTACATTCCCATCAACAATGGAGAAGGGTTCCTTTCTCCCCATACCCTCACCAGCATTTGCTATTGGTTGATTTCTTGATAGCAGCCATTCTTTCTGGGGTGAGGTGGAATCTCAGTGTTGTTTTCATCTGTATCTCTTGAATGATCGTGATGTTGAACATTTTTTCATATATTTATTTGCTGTTTTTATTTCTTTGTCTGAGAAATGTCTGTTCATTTTGGATGCCCATTTTTGAATTGGGTCTTTGAATTTGGGGGGTCTGATTTTTTTCAGTTCTTTATATATTCTCAATAGTAGACCTTTGTCTGAGTTATAGCTGCTAAAAATTTCTTCCCACAATGTAGGTTGTCTCTTAGCTCTGTTGGTAGTTTCTCTTGCAGTGCAGAAGCTTTTTAATACAATGAGATCCCAGTCGTTGATTCTTTGTGCTAGCTCCTGTGTTACTGAAGATTTGTTCATAAAGTATTTTCCTATGCCAATGTCATCAAGAGTTCTACCTAACTTATCTTCCAGCAAGTTTAGTGTTTCTGTCTTAATATTTAGATCTTTAATTCACTTTGATTTTAGTTCAGTGCGTGATGATAGGTATGGGTCTAGTTTTAATCTTTGGCAGGTGGAAATCCAGTTTTTCCAACAGCATTTATTAAATAGGCTATCTTTCCTCCAATGAGGATGATTGGCTCCTTTGTCAAAAATGAGGTGGCTGAACGTCACTCCAGAAAGAATGGCTGCTATCATGAAATCAACCAATAACAAATGCTGGCGGGGCTGTGGGGAAACAGGAACCCTGCTCCACTGCTGGTGGGAGTATAGACTGGTGCAAGCACTGTGGAAATCAGTATGATGATACCTCAAAGAGCTAGGACTGGAAGTCCCATTTGATCCCGCTATTCCACTGCTGGGGATCTTCCCCAAAGAATTAAAAGAATCATACCACAGTGATATATGTGCAACCATGTTCATAGCAGCACAGTTTGTGATAGCTAAAACTTGGAAACAGCCCAAATGCCCATCAACTGGAGACTGGATCAAGAATATGTGGTTTGTTTATAAAATGGAGTACTACTCAGCCATAAGAAATGACAAATTAGAGACATTTATAGCTAAATGGATGCATACTGAGGCCATACTCTTAAGTGAAATAAATAGGACACACATGTATAAATAACAAATAGTTTCTCTGGTGTGAGAAATTGAAAGTGTAAATGGGGACTAAAATGTATAATCGGTAATATGAAATAGGAAGAAAAGAGGCAAAGGGGAAGGAGGTGGGAGGGGTAGGGGAAAGGAAAGAAGGTAATGGAATTAATATGAGAAAATGGAAAAATAGGAACAAAATCTTTGTAAATAGGAAGGAATGGAGGGGTTGAAGGGAGGGCTGGGCAAGGGTGAAAGATGGGAACCAAGAGAGATTATGTAAAGGTGCAAATTTCCAATGATGAATGTCATTATATTGTATACCTAAAATGTACCAATGATTAGAATGAATAATCGATAATGCAAAATAGGAAGAAAAGTTCCAAAAGGGTAAGGGTAGTGGGAGGGGTAGGGGAAAGGAAAGAAGGGAAAGGAAAAATGATGAGAAATGGAAAAAATGGAAATAAAGTCTTTGTAAATAGGGAGGGGTGGAGGGGGTGAAGGGAGGGCTAGGAATGGGGAAAAAATAAGAACCAAGATGCATCATATAAAGGTACAAGTTCCCAATAAGAAATGTAATTGTGTTGTATACCTAAAATGTACCAATAAAAGAATTTAAGAGAAAAAAAAAAGATGAGGTGGCTGAGTATGTCTGGAGTTTCTGCATCTTCTAATCTATTCCACTGATCTTTGGGTCTGTTTCTTTGCCAGTACTATGCTGATTTTATCACAGTAGCTTTGTAGTATAGTTTCAAGTTGGGGCTTGTGATATCCCCAGCCATGTCTCTGTTACCTAGAATTGCTTTTTCTATTGTAAGTTTCTTCTGCTTCCAAATGAATTTTTGGATTGTTTTCTCTAGTTCTGTGAAGTATATTGTTGGAATTTCAATCAGCATTGCATTAAATCTATAAAGTAGTTTTGGAAGTATAGCCATTTTCACTATATTGGTTCTTCCTACCCAGGAACAAGGGATATCTTTCCATTTTCTTATATCCTCTTCAATCTCCTTTTTCAGAGAGCTGTACTCCTACAGAACTTTTAAATCTCAATATCCAATTCTTCATTTATAGCAAGTATACACAGACCTGAATTTTTTTTATATACTTTCTCTTTTCTAATCCTGCTAAATTCAAATACAAGTTCTAGGGGCTCCTAGAGATTTCTTAGTATTTTCTCTGTAGATGATCATTTCATCTACATATAAAGATTTTGCTTCTACCTTGCCAATCCTATCCTAATTGTGTCACTTTATTGCCAGACTTTATTTTGGTTTGGGCCTATGTTTCAAAGTTTAATGGACAGATAAAGAGCAAGCATACCTGCCCTTGTTCCCCACCTGAAGGAGAAAGCATTGTATCTTCTCTATTCATATAAGGTGTTTTTTCTGGAAGTATGAAGTACATGTCTTTAATCTGTTGAGAAGGTTTTGTTCTACTTCTAGTCTCCTGATAGCTTTTACCATGAACAGGTGTGGAATTTAGTCCAATACTTTTTCTCCAACTACTGACAGGATTATATGGCTTTTTCCTTTCCTCTGTTAAAATGATGACTTTTGGGGGTGGATCTTCCATTGCTGAACCAACACTGCCATCCCTGTTATAAAACCACTTTCTACATCCTGCCAGATCTGACTTCTAATAGTTTGTTTTCTTAAACAAATTTCTATCTATGTTCATATTTTTTCTTCTATTATCTTTATCCAGTTTTGGGATTAGCACAATGTTGATTTCCTAAAATGAGGGGAGAAGTGTTCCTTTTTTTTCTGCTTTAAATGTTTGATATAATTTATCAGTTAAAATGTATACAAGCCTGTTGTTGTCATATAGGTAGGTTTTCAAGCCAGGAATATACTTTCTTTAATGGGTGCTATTCAAATTTTATATTTCCTCCAGAGTTAGTTTCATTAATTTGTCTTCCAAGGTACTTCTTAGAAGTTGTCAAATTTATTTCAAAACAGATTTTTGAAATATGCTTTCTATATCATTTCAAATTCTGTAAAAAATCTGTGGTAATATCTCCTAGATTTTGATATTGTAATTTTAAAAATGTATAATTGATATTGTGTAATAGGATGTAAAGGTCTAAAGGAGCAGGGGGAGTGGGAGGGGTAGGGGAAAGGAAAGAAGGGAAAAGAAAAAATATGAGAAAAGGAAAAAACTGGAAACAAAATCTTTGCAAAAAGGGAAGGGTGGAGGGGGTGAAGGGAGGGCAGGGGAAGGGGAAAAACATAAGAACCAAGATACTCATGTAATGGTACAAGATCCCAATGATGCATGTAAATGTATTTTATACCTAAAATCTACCAATAAACTTAATGGGGGGAAAAATAAAAATAAAATATTTACCCTGACATTTTACACCTTGAATCTAGAAATTTGTCCTGGAACTCAGCCACCAGGTCTTTATTCATACAGTAATAAACCATATAACATTGTAAAGAGACTTGTTACACTTTTTTCAAAAAAGAACACAAATGTCACGTTCAAAAATTGGTTCATGAGTTATCCATTAATGTTATATTTGCTTAAAACAAAACCCAGTTCACCAGCACAGGAACTATTGGCAAGAACAAAGCTGAGATTCCTGAAAAATTGTCTCAAATTCACAATAGAGACCATATTTGGATTTCAGAAAGGCATAACATTGGCCTCTTATATGGTGAAGAAAAAATAGTATTGATACTGTCAACATTACATTATGACGATAAGATTGATAGTGAGGCCAGGCACTGTAGTGCATATCTATAATACCAGCACTTGGGGGGCTGAGGTAGGAGGCTCCTCTGAGTTCAAGATTAGCTGATGGTACATAGTGAGTTCAAGGCCAGCCTGGGTTATGTAGCAAGGCCCTGTATCAAAAAACCAAGAGAAAAAGAGATTGATAGTGAATCCTCAACACAAATGAAGCCAGAAATAGTGACATTTTACAACAAAATGAAAGGTAGAGTAGATGTTGTTGAGTTATGCAATGACTAGGATGTCACTC